>NW_020654051.1:8368510-8387112 GCF_003589595.1 Hyposmocoma kahamanoa | reverse complement strand
ACACACACACACACACACACACACACACACACACACACACACACACAAACACACACACACAAATCTAAAACAAAAATCTCGTTACAGCAGCGTGAAAATATTGTTTTACACATTATTGAAATCCAGTCTTTATTAAAAGTGTTTTTTTTTAACATACTTAATAGATGCGTTACAGTTCCTGTTCGTAAGTTACGCAGACTGTACTTTTTGCTTATACAAAAAGAGATACTCTATTTTTTAAACGAGTAAGAGATCTTTCCAAACCTCGACAGTACATACTTTTGCTTTTATCCTAAAATACCAAAACGTATTTCCTTTTATCATATAACACACCAATAAGATTTCTACAAGCCCCTACGTTACTGTTTAAACAAATGGAGTTGTCAACAAAAAGTGTGAGTTGTGAGCTTTAAGTGACCCCTGCCTTTGACGCCAGTCTCATCCTTTCAAGAGAGGAATTACTCGCACTGCCTTTGGCCGAGACGCTTGCATCCGCTTGCTGGGATTTTTTCAATGTAAACTCCATCTGATACCTGCTGCAGTACACGGTATATTTTACTTATTTTTTTATTCATGACAGGCAATGACTCCAGTCCACCTGATGTTAAATGAAAAGTGAGATTTAAATGCGAAGAAACCTAGCATAATTTTGATATGCAAACATAGCGAGGAAGATTACGAACGAAATAAGTTGACAACTTTTTTTGTACTTAAATAGGACAACTTTAAAATTTCACATATACGTAATTTGCTTCATATAAACAAATGTTTAAAAATACACTTTGATGTATCACATGTGGTTTTATTATACCAAGGGTACGATATTATGGGTACTTTAGTATTTAGAAATAATTTAGAACATTATATAATGCTATGTACATACCACTTCTAGCTTTAATTATATCATTGAGACGCACTTCTTGTAGATTCTTATTACACAGAAAACGTTTACTATACGATCCATTCGCAGATACTTTAATTCGTCGCATGTTTCCGTCGCGGAATATGGAGTCATATATTCTATTTTAAATGCTTAAAACGGTTTTCGTATTTTTAGTTGACATTCATTTGATGTAACAACGAATTCATTTTTATTGAAACTTTTCAACTACCATTGCAATGTACCTTTTGCACAAAATACTTCTAAAATATTTATTAAAAAGTAAGAAATTGTTAAAATAAAATCAAAGCTATAAAGATATGTTATGTGTTCAGATATTGATATGAACCGGGTCTTTTTCTTTTCATCGTATCGATGGCTTACCCTCATTATTGTAGCCTAAAACTTACCTACTTTCACTGTGTCACTAAGAGCCGCCATTAAATCCTCAAGCATGCAGTATTTAGGATATGCAGGACTCCATGTGAAGTAGGCCATCGTTTGGATCTCACCGCACAATCTCTCGAGTTCGAACCATTGGAACAAATTGTTCTAGATTGGGCAAACGTGAGTCCGAGACTTATGTAAATTATTTCAGATCAATGTCGGCAATTCATGCCCAAAAACTCTCAGATTGCGGAGTAAAGGTAGCCACTCTTTCGCGCCGGTAGCTCCTGGTTAGGTAAGAACTAACATTGTTTATGATTTTTTTTTATTATCTAGTGATGGGTTGAACAAGTTGCGGGCCTAGTGGTAAGTGACACGTATATTCATAACAGTTGTATTGCCACTCAATGCTTCAAATCGCAAAAATCTGATGGGCACTTTCACTGCATCCGTCACTTCAAAACACAAAATCGACAAGTCTCATGTGCCTGTAATTTCACCAGCACACTTAACCCTTCAAAATCGGAACAGTAATGCCCACATTACTACTTGGTGACAGAAATAGGTAAAAGGCATGCAGTAATTTCCTGGACGAACTCTTTCACAAGGAGCTCTGTTGCTACTTACAAAACCATTCGACAAATAGCGGAATATACAAGTCCACGCTGGGACAACGTGGTAATCTCCTCTCTTAGATAAATAACAAGAGCCATGGCAAACCTTAGGAGGTTTCTATTTCTGTAGAAAACAGGCACGTTATATATGTATGTGTGGGGGCGGATTATGTGAAAAAACGCCTGGTTGTAAATTGAGCTTCTTGATCTTGGTTTTGCTTGGATCGCGGTGAGATTTGGAACGCCTTCGGATTCTTGTGCAGTCAGTTTTGGAATGTCGTTCCGCTCCCAACGCTCCGCCTTTTATATCATCGCTGGCCCGCCGTGCCGCTCGCATTCTATTCAAGTGTGCGAGCGGGACGGCACCAATGCAGGAGCGGGACGGGAGAACCCTACAGACTCCAAGCAAAACCCCTCTCTCCCTCTCGTTTATTTACCAAAATCTTACACGAAATTAACAATAATAAATTACAATAATAAATTACAACATTAAATCACAATATTATAAATCATATGGGCGCGAACACGTTTTCGTCCTGAACATATTCTCCCGCCGCAGCTTGTAGCTGGAACGTCCTAGGGTTCGCGCTTCGTTGTCTCGTTGCCTCCCGTTGCAATGATTACCAGCTTCTTTGTAGGACGGCGCAGAATTCCTCTGTTTGTCCGCACGTCGACCGCCCTTATTTCTCCGTCGGGGCCTGGGTATGTAGCCACAATGATGCCGCGGGGCCAGGTGTTGCGTGGTAGCGTCCCGTCGGCTATGAACACCAAGTCTCCCAGTTGTAGCGCGCCGTTGGTGGCTCTCGGAGTTCGTCTGTGCTGGAGATCAGGGAGGTATTCTTTTATCCAGCGTGACCAGAACATGTCGGCCAGTCGTTGGCTGGTCCGCCAAATTTTGCGCCCATCGATGTCAGTGTCCGTGAAGGCTCCAGGCAGTGGTACTCGTGAGGGACCCCCCAGTAGGAAGTGGTTCGGAGTCAGGGGGTTCTCGTCTTCTGGAGCAGTGGATACATGGGTGAGAGGGCGGCTGTTGAGGGTGTGCTTTGCCTCGACCAATAGAGTGTGCAGGACCTCTTCTTTCGGGGCGCGTTCGTGCAGTACGGTGTACAGAGCTGTTTTGATGCTCCGTACCAGACGCTCCCATGCTCCTCCCATGAACGGTGCGCTCGGCGGTATGTATCTCCACTTGATGAACCGGATACTGGCGTCTTCCTGTATAGCTTCTAGTGCTGCCCTCTGTAGCTCGGCGTCCGCGCCGCGGAGATTGGTTCCCTGGTCAGACCACAGCTCCGTCGGGCATCCGCGTCGCGATATGAAGCGACGGAGTGCCATGATGGCGGAGTCGGTGCTCAGATCTCCGGCCAACTCGACGTGGACCGCTCTCGTGGTTAGGCAGGTGAAGATCGCTCCGTATCTTTTTTGTCGTGTGCGGCCTACTGCGACTTGGAGTGGACCGAAGAAATCCAGCCCGGTGTATGTGAACGGGCGTTGATGGTGAGCGAGGCGGCTGGGCGGATGGTTTCCAGTCGAGGGTTGTGGAGGCGTGGCTCTCATGATGCGGCACACTCGGCAACGTTTCAGTTCGCTTCGCACAGCGTTGCGTAGTCGTAGGAGCCAGTAGTGCTGGCGTACCTCGCTGGTGGTGATGCCGAAGCCTCCGTGGTGCGTCTGTTTGTGTATCCAGGCGATATACAGTCGCACCCACGGGTGGTCTCCATCAAGCACGGCTGGTGACCGTTGTTGCTCAGTGATATCACCCGCGGCCGCTATACGCGATCGTAGTCGTATTATGCCTTCGCCGTCGAGTAGCGTTGATAATTTCATAAGGCGGCTAGAGGGGGGAAAGGGGGTCCCCCTCATTTTCCTCGGTGAACGCCTCTTCCTGTTGTGCTCGTATCCACAGCGACTCGGCGTGGCGTAGATATGATGCGTCGATCGTTTTAAATTTGTGTAAAACTTGCTTTCCACGCGCAGCTTCGGAAGTATTCGTCTTCTTGCTTTCTGTATCATTTTTTCGCCAAGTAGGGTCGGCGTCGGCATTTTTCCTCGTTCTCTTCCTTAAAGCGGCGCATCGTTGTGTGCGCGTCCGCAGCCTGTCTATGAACTGTAGTACGCGCGCTGTGGTCCGCATGAGGCGTATCCAACTTGAGAAACGAGTTACTTCGGGTAGAGCTTCCTTCAGTCGCGCGCCGACGCCTGTGGTGAGGTGGACCCGTTCTTCATCCGTGACGTTGACGTCCGTGACTTCCTCTTGAGGCCAATTTTCTTCCGACATATATAGAAAGTCCGGCCCCCTGTACCATCGATGATTAGAGTCGAAGTCGTGTGGCACGTCGCGGGTGGCGTCGTCTGCGACGTTCATTTTGGTGGGTATCCATCTCTTTTTCAGTTCCTCGTCGCGGTCGAGTTTCTTTTCAACTAGTTCCAATCTTCTTAACGCCACGTCGTAGCTGTCAGGTGGACGAACGTGCTCGTTACGCCATAGAAGACCGGTTTCAAAGCCTCCCGCCGGTAAACGACGGGTTTTATCTTCTAGTTGTTGCAGTGCTCGTCGCTCGTCGTCGTTGTGGCTGCGTCTCGGTATGACAGCCAATGACTCGAGGCTGAAGTGTTCCCTCATCATCTGCTCCATGGACTCTTCATCATCAGGGGCGACAGCGTGGAGTACTTTGTGGGTGTTGACTCTTTCATTCGATCTCTTAGTGCCGTGTAGAACCCAACCTAGATCGGTGAGTGTTGCGATCGGTTGGTGTCGGTCCCCTTGTCGCACGGCATGTGTGAGTAAAAGATGCCAGTTGTCTTGACCCAGCAGTATCGTAGGTGATCCCTCTTCGTAGATGAGATGCTCTTCTAAGTCGTGCAGGTGGGGGCAAGCTCGTATGACGTTACGTGGGACTGCTTGCGGCGATAGCTTCAAGTTGTTCATGGTGCGGGCCGTTATTGTATGCTCATTCGTGTCGCGCCCGCGCAGAGAAATGCGTACTTGTTGCGATTCGCAGACGTTGATTCGTGTGCCGGCTACACCCTCAATGTAAAAGGGTGCTGGTGTACCCGCTGCGCCGATCCTTCTTGCTAGCGCCGCCTCAATCAGGCTGCACGTTGACCCGTCGTCCAGTAGTGCGAGTGCGTTGCACGTACCCTTGGGGCCCCTCACTTGCACAGGGAGTACCTTCAGTAGCGCGGTGATGTTGCTTCTGTCTTTTGCTGATGCCACAACAAATGATACAGGAGCTTCTTTCTTCTCCTTTGATGAGGGTGGAGTGCCATGCAGCAGTGAATGATGCATGTACTCGCAACCGTCGATGCCGCACCTCTTGTTCTTACACGTATGGCGAAATTTGCGTGTCCGTAAACAGCGGAAACATAGCCCGTGTTTGCGTGCTATGTCCCACCTGGCGGCTACATCTGCTGTCTTCATTTCGTCGCATTGCGCCGCATGATGACCGGTCTTGTCGCAAATAGGACACGTAGTAACTTGTTCGTGCGCGGCTGGCTTCGCTATTTGAGTGTGGTAGCTCTTTATGGGTCTCCTGCCTGCTGGCTCCCGCCGGTCTTCCACAGGTGTGTTCTCGACGGGCGCGTAGCTCCCACAACGTGCAGCTGTGCGTTGCATGAACTCGGTCAGGGTTACTAGGTCAGGTTGGTATTCTGGCTGTTCCGCAGCAAAGTCATAGTATCGATAGCGCAATGCTGAAGGCAGCTTCTCAACCACGGCGCGCACTGTCTCGGCGTTGTGTAGATAATGCGGTCTGTTTAGCGCCTTCAATGTGGCCGTGACGTTGATGATCTTCGATGCGAAGTTGCAGATGTCTCTCGGATGTTCGCCCAGACGTGCGTAGGAAGGGTGCGTAGCTTACTCAGTTCGGCCAGTGCGAGCGCGTCCGAACGACCGAACCTTGACGTCAGTAAGCTCATTACTTCGTTGGAGGACGTGGCTCCGATGAATAAACATTGAGCTGCTTCCCTAGCGGTGCCTTTCAAGCTCCTCCGGAGCCTCGCCAGGTTCTCTTGTTCTGTAAGCAGTCCTGCAGATTCTTCATAGGCTGTCTTGAACGGCAGCCAGTCGCTTGACGAACCGTTGAATATGGGTAATTCTTGAAGTCTTGCAGTAGTGGGTTGAATCGCTCGTGCCGCAGTAGTGATCGCCGTTGCTAACTTTTCGTAACATATGTCGCTCGGCGGCTTATGTTCCAGGTGGCCGTCGTTGTTACGATAGTATTGCGGCTGTTATCTCTCAATTGTGTGCGTGACGTATGTAGAGGGGGGCGCTCCCCCCGCGTAGTTGGTGGGGGGGCACCCGGTCCCAGCTGTCGCAGGTGCCGCGTACGTGGAGATTTTTTCCTGTCGAATGACGTCGCGCGTCGGCGGCGGCGCCTGTGATTCGGCAGGTCTTCCCTTCAATATATCTTCCTTCGTACGTGTGGCGGCAGTGTAGTCTTCCTGCTCTTCTCTTCTCAACCCAATAGTGCTTGTGCGAATCCACTCCGATGTGCGTTCTTCGCGGATCGTGGCTTCCTCCGGTTCGTCTTCGTCCGATTCCTCTTGCATTGCCGCGATCTTTGCAGATAATAAATCGATTTTCAGCTTCAATAATTCTTGTTGCGCTTCCGCTAGCTGCCTACGACGACTGTTCGAAGAACCGGATCGAAAAGATCGAACAGATTTAGGAGAGTATATTCTCCGTGGTGCTTCACTTGTAGTGGCGCCGGCTTCGGGTCTCTCTACTAGTTGGGAGACTGGCGAGGTGGCAGTCGGCGCGGCGTCGATTTGTCTGATCGTTGCGTCGGTTTCCACAGTTGCACCGGTTGTACGTGTGGCGTACGTGGAGCGCGTGTGTTCTGAAGTCGTAGCAGTCTTTTCGGTCCCCGTGATCGTGTCGGTGCCCGTCGAACAGGTTGGAGCAGTGGACGAGGATTCTTGGGTATTCACGGGGTACGATTTTGCGCTTCTGGTAACTGGCATTGTTCTTTCTTGATGTAATCCGGCTGCTGAAGGACCAGAAAATGTGGGGGCGGATTATGTGAAAAAACGCCTGGTTGTAAATTGAGCTTCTTGATCTTGGTTTTGCTTGGATCGCGGTGAGATTTGGAACGCCTTCGGATTCTTGTGCAGTCAGTTTTGGAATGTCGTTCCGCTCCCAACGCTCCGCCTTTTATATCATCGCTGGCCCGCCGTGCCGCTCGCATTCTATTCAAGTGTGCGAGCGGGACGGCACCAATGCAGGAGCGGGACGGGAGAACCCTACAGACTCCAAGCAAAACCCCTCTCTCCCTCTCGTTTATTTATCAAAATCTTACACGAAATTCACAATAATAAATTACAATAATAAATTACAACATTAAATCACAATATTATAAATCATATGGGCGCGAACACGTTTTCGTCCTGAACAGTATGACTTTATTATCTGCGTTAGAAGGGACTCGAATTTTATGGTAATGGGCGAATAATATAACTAATTAATATTGACGTAGTGACGTTCTACCGTTAATAATATTTAATGTTTAATAATTACTAATACAAAGATTAAACTCAAAGAAAAATCTCTTCGATTTGACAGCCTAATTATTTGACTTACCTCCTATCAAGCAGAGGCCGTGCGTTCGAAACCAGCCGCGCACCTTTGAGTTTTCGGAATTCATGTGCGGAATTTAATTTGAAATTTTCCATGAGCTTTTCGGTGAAGGAAAACATCGTGATAAAACCTGCACGCCGAAGAAGGTTCACAACCCTCGGAAAAACATGTCAAGTCCCCAACCCGCATTGGATTAGCGTGGCGGACTATGGCCTAAACCCTCGCCTGAGAGGAGGAGAGAAACCCATGCCCAGCAGTAGGACGTATAAATGGGTTAATGGTGATGACGACAGTTAGTAAAGTGGTTGCCTTGGTATGGCACAGGCGCAGGTTTGAGTCCTGTCAGATCGATGGAATTTTTCTTTGTGTTCGATCTTTGTATTAACAATTCGACGCCGGAAAGCGATCTTGCCGTATCTCGAAAAATAGGACTTTACACCAGGGCTGAAAAACTATTTCAAAAAGTTATTTCTCTTTAATTTGAATTAGTAGAAAGTCAATTTCAAAGTAGGAGTATGTACATCACGTCGAATTATAACAGACTAGTGAAATAATATCACAAAAATAAATGAATACCATAATAGTAAAACATCATAATATCATTACAATCAATATTTTAATATTTGAAGTGTCAAACATTAAATTTATTGTAAATTTTTAATTAGTTAAGTACTTTTACGATGTTTTGATAACGACAAGGACATTCTCCTTGAAAAAACATCCGATAATTTGAATATCGAAGTCACTGCGCAGGTAACCTTTACCAAATAACAACCTTATTCGCTAACGCGTAAGGTAAACGTTCGTTTAAATGTTCGTCAAATTTACATTTCTAGAGTATTTTTAATGGCCCACAAGTCCACAATTGGGTCGCCGAACTATGCAGCGCTATTACACAAAAGGGTCTTCCAAGTACCTAACACTTCCGTTAGAACGGCATTTGCCAGGAACCATCTCGCCTATAAGTTGCCACTCATCTACAACAGGATCAATCGCTCTATCCCTGAAATAAAAACTTTCCGAATTCGCAAAACCAAGGCCCTGCTCAACAACTGGCTTCTCGAACTGTCCTACCAAGACACTGAAAATCTTCTCAAAATAATAGGTTAATCGTCTGCACACCTTCACTCATTCTCACACGCACACAGACACAAACACACACACTCACACACACATTTTATATTAATAATTCTGGTTCAAATGTTTTTGCACTTATTACTCGGCACTGATGATTCATGTTTTTAATTAATTTTTAAAGATAATTCATAATAATAATTTTAACTAATTTACTATCATCCGCTGTTACATGCCCAATCGTACTAAATTGTAACTCATTTTGTATTACTTGGCTCTCACGATACAGGGTCCCCCTAGTGTGATAGCCACCAGTAACTAGTGTATACTGAATAACTGTCCTTAGCCAAACTGTGGATGTTGACTTATTGTTGTAATCACATAAAGTAAATAAAAATATTTGTATTTGTATTTGTATTTGTAAACTTTTCATTACAGCTAACCCATTCGGGAGAACATTACAATGTTAATTATTACATTAAAATGAAGTACTTTAACAATACAATCGTCAATTTCTGTAACACTCGAATACTCCGAAGCTTCGATTTTGGACCATTATTAAGGAGTTGAATTTAAATTTATAGTATCAAACTTGACGAGCTCTTTACCCCGTATAGTAGGTTACTTAGCAGTGGCGAAAGGTAAGCAGTCACGGTAACCGCTGCAATACAAAGACAATTCCCACTCATTATATTCTACTAATTTGGAGAATTGATTTAAGTCTACTAATACAGTTGAAATTCCAAAGTAATTGTACAAATGTTTTGAATAATTTTCAGATTAGTCTCCTCTACCTAATTTTGGTGGTAATTTTTATTATTTGTCATATATTATAGTGAAATATTTAATAATATTTCAGGATACCACACTCGAATATTAAATAATAGTTCATGATATTGTTATACAATATTTAAATAATAAACATTGCCACCGCAATTATAATGGGTATAGAAAATTATCCAGGTACGTCTTGGTAGCTGATCAAGAAAGAGAATACCAACAATACAATAGTTAAGTAATAAGAGCAATGCAAAATAAAAATATAGGTACGCACTCAAAGGCGTAAACATAGTAGTCAATTTTTTAATCTAAATTTAAAATATTGTCACCGAAATTAGGTAAAGAAAACTAACCTGAAAATTACTCTTTTGAAACCCATAAGAAGTGGTAAATGGCCCTTTCACTTACCTACTTCGTAAATCCAAATTGCCCCAAAAAGTAGAAATTATACCACAAAAAGGATGCGGTTGAAATCATTACCAATTTGCGGTCTACACCGGAATTTGCTATACATCGGCCGCACTATAAGTTTCCGGAACTGGCCACTTACATAAACAATATTTAAAAAGTAATTACAACATTTGAAAATGGAACTCTGGCTGTAGAATACAGTTTGTGTCATCTGACTCTCACTTGTTTTAAATTGTGACGTCATTTTAGATATTGGTTGTCTACATCACCATAGATTTAACTCGTGAACATTTTCGTAGTATGATTTTTTACGACTTTAAGTGTAATTTAATAGCTCAGCGGAGCTTCGCTCAGCTTCAGACAGAAGTTATTGACAAACTCCGTAAAAATAACCGTAAACGCCGTATCAACTTGCACCACAATAATGCCAGTTCTCACAGGCCAGACAGATAAATGAATTTTTGAAGGTGAATAACTTTGACCTTATGAGCCATCCGCGTACAGTACCTTCTGACTTTTATTTAATTCCAAAAATTAAGAACCAATTACGCGGTCAACGATATTCATCACCTGAAGAGGCTGTCGAAGAGTATGAAAAATATGTTTCAGAGGTTGAAATGTTTTCAAAATTAGTGCATTCATATGAAAAAGTGCATTAACGCTAACGGAGAATATTTTGAGAAACAATAAATTCATTTCTGACCATTTATAGTATTTTTTTCTTATTCATTCCGGAAACTTATAGTGCGCCTCACGTATAAGAATTCCATTTTACATTTTATCCTTTGTCTTTGCACACACATCGGATATATAATATATACATCCCATTAGTTCTCTGTACATAGTACTCAAGTATATTATTATTCGTATATAACTCGTAAGAGTAGTGAAACTTTCCTCTGCTGGTTGTGCTCAAAGATGACGTAATTTTGTAAACTAATCAACAACTTCAAGAAGACAAAGTCTCTGTGCTCATGGCAAGCCTACTGTTTGTTAGTTTTTTGACATTAATATTATATTTAACTGGATGATGATGTAAAAATATAGAGAAACGCCCCATGGGTATTGCAGCAATCATCAGCCGTCAAACCCTCTTCCGACATACAAAATGTCTTGATGCAAAACAATCAAACAAATGTTTATTTAAGACGCGCGTATCAAAATCTGTATGAAAATAAGTTCCCCAATTACAATACAATTTTACTTTTTATTTTTTATTTTAATTATACCGTTTTTTTATGTGAAGGAGGCAAACCAGCAAACGAGACACTTGATAAGAGGTGGTTATCGTCGCCCATGGATATTTGCAACATCAGATGAGCTGCCTATGCGTTGCCAGTCTTTGAGAGCCCTGTTTTTTAAAGAACCCCGTGTCATAGCGCAAAGGAAATACATCAGGAGGAAGATCATTCTACATATTGCAGGGGTGCGGTTCGTAATATATAACAACAACATATTTTTAGTCGATATAAGGGTGAACAGATATAATTTATTTTTGATATACAGACATTTGACATATTATAAGGTCACTGGGTATAATAGGCGTTTGATATAATAACTTTCAATCTAATATACCGATGGCATAATATTCATTTTATATAAACACTTCAGACATAATATTTACTGAGTATAATGTATTATAAATATAATTCCAGTGGTGTTTAGGTGCAATGGTGAATGAACCGAATTTGTTTGCATTTGTTAGTTGGTTCGACCACCTTTTTGGGTTTAGGTTAGGTTAGTGTATGTAATGAAATATTCAGCTTGAAGTTTTAATAAATATATTATAATATATCAAAACCACATACAAACAACAATAAATAAAGAATGGTCATGTTTCTCTTTCAAGTATATTTGCTAATTTATTTCGTTAAGCGCTTCAACCATTCGTAAAACGAAATATTGTGTTATATTATTTAATACATTGTACTGGTAGTACTTATACCGTTCCTACATCATGTCACCTAATCATTATATCTAACCTGGCATTGTAAGACTAAGCTGTGGGGATGGACTCTATTCCTTTGGCGAGAGGTGCGTTGGTGGAAACGAGACGAAGGCACCAGTTCCAAAAGTTCCTCAGAGCACTCCCCACAGGAAGAACAAACATAGAGAGCCATTCCTCGGAGCACTCTCGATTATAAAGACGGTAGAACACACACAGAGAGCCAACGTCTCCCCATAGGCTAAGGGGCTCCATACCATCTGCGAGTTTAGGATCGTCGACAATACGAACAGCCTTACGTTGAATGGAGACAAGTACGTAACCTTTAACGAAAGAGACATATATAAAGCATGTTTATTAAATAAGCGTACTACTTCCTATATTAACGTGACACAGATCATCACGCGTGACCCTCAATGAGGTATGTACGTGGAATTTATAGACTCACATGCACTCTTTTGCTACGTCTATTTACACACCTAGTGAATTTTACAAATATTTTAAATTTGTGAAATCATTATTAATCTTTATCCTGCACGTCGAAGAAGGTTCACAGCCCTCGAAAAACGTAAGTCCCCAACATATACAACACATATAAAATATTACCATTTCTGTTTTTTATCTTGAGGCTCTGACGAGCTTATAAAGAAATTCCTGATGCCGCTTACCTACCGGTTAGCTATCTACTTTACCACCTTACAAATAGAATTAAATTGCTCAATTGGTTTGAAAAATTCCCTTCGCTGCCGTAACGATTTTTCGTTCAAATAAATGTTGCCTATTTGTAGAAGCAGTTGAGAAAAAATCCCTATTATTGTTGGTAGTGGTACATACCTACATTTCTTTGACGTGTTGCGAGGTTATAAGAAAGTCCAGAGAGAGCATTATATGCTCAGTATTTATTTGTATAAATACTGGGTACTAAATAGAAAAAGAAAGAAGTAATATTAGTAAGTAAAAAAGTAGATGTAGGCAACGAAACTATTCATATATCACTTTACAGACCCTATGGTCACGGTTGACTTCAACCGTGATCATGGGACCTGAAAAGGGCCCGCTCATGATTTAAGTCTGGAAAAATAGTTTCATTTCCTATGTGTAACAATCGCGAAAACCTAAGAACTCGATAAGTAGCATTATGTCTTATTATGCATTATTTTCAAAATCCTGAAATGCTTTGAAAACTTCTCTAAGCAGCGAAAAATCTCGCAGTATAATACAATTCTATGCAGGTTCTAATACAATTCAAAACATTTTGTCACCCCAAAATGAGATTCGCCACCAGTACACGGGGCAATAAGCGTATTTGCACATTGTATTGTATTTGTTCTGCTTGGTATTTCGTTGTACTCTTTATGCTTTTGTTTGATATTTTTGTTTTTGTAATTCTGTTTCATTCTAATCAACTAGATAATATAAGCATTACTGTATTCCCGTTTTGAAGAGTGCTGGTGAAATTACGACACGTGGGACTTGTCAACTTTAAGTCTCAGGATGACGAGCGCAGTGGCACTGCTCCTCAGATCTTTGTTATTTAAAAATCTGAGTGACATTGCAACCGTTAGAGACAGGCGTGTCGCTTACCACCAGACGCACAACTTGTCAGTCTCATTTCTAAACAAAACAAAAAATGTTTGTGTAAATTAGTAAAAACTTAGACACGAAAAAGATAGAGTCAGATCTTCATTTGTTATGATTCCTATAATATTATGTTACGCTTCCTGCATTTTGTGTTAACCTTTACGTTATGTGCCAGTCTAGTTAACAAGACACAAAAATAAATATAATATGGTACTGGATATAGAGTCAGATATTTGTCAACAAAGTAATACATAATTTTCAACTTTTCAATCCTTCCCACGGACCATTAATTTCGTAAAACGATTTATCACAGCAATTATTGCGGGCGACAAAAAGCGGCAGATGCTTGCTCCCATTCATATTCCGACTGTAAGCCTTTGCCTGATGGATGACGGCATTGGGAACAAATCTCAGCAACTCGTTTATATGCATAATTACTTATAATGGTTTCTATACTTTGACTGTGTTTTCTTGAATTACAAATGAAATAAACTGAGCTGCTATTATAACAGTACAGTGAGCGAAACGTTGGTAAATGGATGTTTCGCGTTAGCAGATAATTAGTTTTCTTTTCCAACAGTATCATCAAAAATTTGCCTTTTTTTGTAATAGCTAAATTATCTTGGATAATTCTCTTCCGTATGGTCGTCTATATATAATGTATTGCCTGATAAGCAAAAATGTCCACTGCTTGCGTCTCAGAACGACTACAATACCAATGTCGTGAATGTGTCATTATTGCTCTTGTTACTTAATTATTTTTCATAATAGTATTTTGAACAGTTAATAATGTAAAATTGATCGTAAATTTCAAGAAATTAAAATTTGTAATATTTCGAAGCCAAGTTTTATTGACAAAACCTTATCACACTCTATGCATCTCTTTTTTAACAAGGTTTCGTTAAACTAAGGCAGGATTGCCATACTCTCTAAGCCGGCAGACGGGATCGTCACACTGTGAACTGACAAATGCTGGCTCCGGCTCATATCGACTTTACCCTTTCTCTGATAGATGACGGTCTTTAGAGAAAATCTTCGCAAGTCGTTTATAACTTTCTATAGCAAGATTTTCGCATAAAGAACCTAAAAACGTATAAGTTGCGCATACAAGTACACAGATTATTATTTTGTATTGTACGTAGAATATTTAGTCAGTAGATATATGTATTTGGGATCTATCATGTGTCAATCTTTCGTTTGCTCTTAGGTGTATATGATTACCCCAATAGATGCAACAATAATAAAGCTAAATTTTAATTACTTTAAAGGCATTGCAAATAAAGACAATATGTATGTGTAGACGGAATCTCACAGGATTTACTAATTAAACCTTGATGATTTATTTGACAATTGAAAGTTAATTTTTATTTTATAAATTCAAACACGACGATGAGGCATCTGGTCTTACAATAGACAGAGTAAGTAAATATTATTTTCCTTATGTAAGGCGGATTAGTTTGTATGTGATGTGTAAAGTAATTATGAGCTCAGTATTTAATATTTTCACATACACACGTGGGAAAGGAAGGCCAAGGTCGGTCACAAGGTCCCGCAGTACGAGGCTAAATAAAATGAATGGGAGGTCGCTCCCTCGCCCTCGTTCGCCTTCACATCACCACTCACTCGTCTCGCTTGAGCCAATAATATGAAAATAATCTACATAATTCTTACTCCACAACTCCATCACACACTTAGTAAGCTGTTGCATCAGACCGGGTAAGTAAAACCTACGTTATATAGGTATCTAGCAGTGCTGGTAAATTGACCTCCGAATACCTACTAACGAATATTAGAGTTTGAAACGGATGCGTGGCTTATGTCAGAGCCAGCCCCTTCGAGCACACCTAGAGATAAGCGCCGGCTTCCGATAACAAATGATGCTGCCGTCCTTCGATATCGTAAACCGACCGACAATTTTACAAATTATCTGTCAGAAACGAGCAAAACTTAGCAACGATCGATAAGAAAAACGCTTTCCGGTAGAAATTTCCGAGGCTAATGTAATGAGAAGGTGGCTCCCGAGAACGGGTCACAGTAAACATCACACGGCGCAGTCGCATAAATCGTCTCAGGACTATTAATGCTATCGGAAAAACCATTATTTACTAACGAATTCGGGCGCGTCGTCTGCGTGTTTATGCGTCTGCCGATGAGTGTTGGATGATGAACTCACCGGCGGGGACGTCGGCGGCGGAATCCGGGCACAGGTCACCTCAGGCAATCCATTGATGAGCGACGGGGCGAGCGCGGGCGGGTCACATGTCGTGCGTGCGGACGGCACTCGGCGGACGGGGACGCGGGTGGCTGTTGCAGGTCGCGGCGGGCGGCGGGCCGGCGAGCGCGCCGGGACTGGCGGACGGCGCCGCACGTGGCCGAGGCTCAGGTAGCAGCAATCGATGTGCGCTGCGGCGCCCGCGCGCCACATTCATGCCGCGCGAACAGCTGACGGCCGAGCCCGTAAACATGAATCGCGCTCTCCGCCCTCCCGTATACCGCCCCTCAACACCACCCCTCGCGCGCGCCCTGCCCTGACCTACTCTGCGCAGGGCGCTACCACACGTCACCTATGATAATGTGCTATTCGCCTAAATACTTCAATTTATCGTAATTAACACCTATTTGCTCGCTGATTACTTAACAATAACCGTTGCTAAAACCATTTATAAGCAAAATTAAGACATTCCTGAAAAGGCATCATCTTTGGTTCATATATTATAAAATTTGAAGTCGAAAACCCGAAAAACGTTAGGTATAATAACACAAATTACGAACACAAACTCAACAAACCCGTAAAATACGTTTGCATAAGAAATAACGATTGGTTAATAGCATATCGCATATACAAACGTAATATTGAGTGAGGTAAAACTCGATGGCTGCGTGCGACGACGTCCCGAGGCGCGTGCGTGGAGCTGGGAGGACCCTCCTCCGTCCTCCGTCCTGCACTCCTGTCACATCCTCGGTCGGTGACGACAGCTGACACCCGCCGCCGAGCATGTAAATCAACCCTACATACTTCCATCACGGAATTCGATTGATTATGTAGTGAACCGCTTCTGTGAAATTTCAATTTAAATTACCGATTTATGTACCATGTACGCAAGTCTTTTATCTGCATGATTGGGTAAATATTGGCAAAATAAATTAATTTCTGTTGTTATAAAGGCTGCATGTAGGTACTATTTGAAAAACTGATAATAGTCACCTTAACTACATTACTACAAGTTTCTATAAAAATAATTCAAAAATATAATGTTGTTAATATTCTGTTCAACCCAGAAGAACATACATATCTAATTCTTAAAATACACCACGTCGGCTAAATTTGAAAAACTCGTAGTCTGCTTTCGGACGAAATCCCTATTTTTTACTTTTTAAGCGCAATATCAGGCAAGTTAAGCTTAAAATATAATTCGTAGACCCTTTTTTAATTGTAAAATAAAGGTAATTCAGTGTTTTGTGCCTACTCAAAAGTTCACGTTAATGGAGGTTACGAGGTTTCCGAATTTAGCTGACGCCAACCAGTACCAACGTAAATCACGTTGATAATTAAACAAAAGTAGCGATTATTGAATTGTCCAAAACATCAAAAACTATAAACGGACGGAATGAATTGGTCCTTACAGGCCGCGTGTATCGTAAATCGCTGAAGGTGCCCGGGCACGGGGCCAAGCCCGCCCGTAATGGAAATGGGATTGACAAAATTCATGAACCAGCTCTGCCGATTCACTCGTGCATCTCTAGAGGCCAGTTTGCACTATGTTGGTGTTTAACAATAATGCGATTTCGAATATTAAGTAATCAAACTTGAACGACGTTCAGTTTCCCGTTAATTTATGTAGGTTCAAAACGGCCTGTATAGAGCCTGATAACTCGTAGTTTTCGATTAGATCGGCCCAACTGTATGGTAATTTGTCATGACAATAAAAGATTTTGTATTAATATTCATGTACCAGGACTCTAATAAACAATATTCAATTCCTTGTAATGAATTCCTTATTTTATTAGTACATCTAAATTGTAATGAACAATCAAACTACGTAACGCCGAACGCGACCGCGTGGGCCTCTTCACCCTCTTACCTAGTACATAAAAAAACTGTTAGCACACTTTACTACCTATACCCATATAGTAACCAACCGTATTTTGCAGATATGTAGTAGGTACACGCCAACACCCACATTTTTTCATTACATCATAGTTAGAAAAAGATTTCAGGGAGCAGTTCATTTATACCTAAACGTGAACAAACGACTCACATGTTCCTTTTGAAGATTTTAGTTTAATAAACTATGCCGCACATTGAAATTGATAAAGTCATTAAGCAAAAAAGTGAACTATTAGGAAATGGCTATTAAAATTTCTGAAATTAAGTTTAAATTTCAATCATCATCTCTTATAGACGTGCATATAGCGTTAAAATTTGTAGGTAGAAAATTGACCTTTTGTAGCTAGCTTGGCCTAGGGCTGAGTAGTACATCCCCCCAATAGGTTCCCGACTTGTTGTGGGTTCTAGAACCCCCCGGGTTCTAGTAATCGAATTCACCCCACGGTGAAACTTAGAGGAACCCACGGCCTGGCCGATGGAATTAGGCTGGCCCGAGGAGAAGGGCGTACCGCACGGGCTCGTCTTGATACAGGGTGAGCGAGTCCACGCGGTCGCATGCGGAGTGGGGGTCGCAGGGGAAGAGACGCGTCGGTGTATCGTTGCCGCTCGTCCTGTACTCCGCGAGCGTGTTTGGGCGATTGGCCCGTGTGGTGGGCGTTTCAAAGGACTATCTTCGGAGAGTCCAAGCGGATGCGCGTAGGATGTTGTGGCGGAGCCTACCAACAGATCCGCCGTGAGGGCTGAGGGAGCATCCTCTGAACTTCATAGTTGAGGGGATCTCGTCCTGGCCCCCATGGCCCCTGAGTAGCGGAGTCGGCTTCGTTGCCCAGCATGGAGGGGCCCGACATGGAAGACTCGTCTGCTGTTCGGCGAGCCTTACATATGGTGTGGGGGGACCGTTGTGTCTCCCTTCTCGGGGAGGGGTTGCGCTGTGCGCGGTTTGCCGCTGGTGAAGGCGCGGACGAGCAATACCTGCAGCGGAGAGGAAGAACATCCCGGGGGTTTGATGCGGTCGGGCTGCTCCCCTTCTGGGTTCAGCCCAGTCCCTCATAACCTCGGTTCTGCCCCGCAGTGTCGGGGTATCTGTAAGCAGATTCCCTCGGGTAATAAAAAAAGGACTGAGTAGTACATAGAAACCGTTAGTGACAGTGAAAAAAAAGATGTGTTAGGTACACCTAGTCTTCTGGTTGCTACTTTTAGCATGTTACTAAACAGACAATATATCTTCAACAAGTTTTAACTGAAAC
>NW_020654051.1:8312814-8368500 GCF_003589595.1 Hyposmocoma kahamanoa | reverse complement strand
TACAGATGTAATTCCAATGAAAGTAAAATGTTTTGGTGACCTACAGTTGATCTGATAATGGAAATGGCAGACCTTACCGACTTATATTATGCGTAGTGAGTGAGTGCAGTAAACAGCAGCAGCAGGCAAAAAATCTAGGTCATATTTTTTCATAATTCATCCTTTTTCTCTGAGACATAAAATAAATTAAATCAATGAACGTTTTAATCTGTTCGAAGCTAAAAACAAATTCGATTTGTATAAATTAACTTTGATAGTTTTATGTTGAGCCTCAAAATTAAGACAAATGAGCATTAAAAATAAAATTTTGATACCTATTTTTTAATATTATTTTAATTATTATATAATTTGCCCTGAAAACCTGTTCGGAAACGCAAACAAATTGGCTTCTGCTTTTTGTAACCTAACCTACTGAATGGAGGGCGCAACCAAGCAACCAAGGTTTATTATACAATATAAAAATTTATACTGGTCATAAATGTCATCCATCGTTAAAAGAAAAGACCACAGACCACATAAAGACCAATAATAAAAAAAGAGTATCAAACATTATTTTTGAATAGGTATGCTTAAACATAATGATAGTGTGGCCTTGAAAGCAGTTCATTTATAATTTATCCGTAGATCAACTAATATAGACGGAACAATTAATATACAGGTATATGAAACTTAAAAAAATATCGTTTATTTAAAAAGTGCACATTTACAATAGATCAATTATATCTTTGAGGATCAAATAATATTATCCCATTAAAAAATAAATAATAAAGAAGTTATAATCAACTGTCACCTTTTAAAGTATATTTCCCCAAATAAAGGAGTTATTAATTATGAAAGTTACTTCCCGTTTACAAAAGAATTAGTCTATGATCTCTATAATGCCCAATCGCGGAACCGGATCATTTTGCATTACCTAGGTAGTTAATCTTTCAATTACAGCGGTTACTCGGAAGCCATGCGTAACGACTTATCGCGCCGGAATCGGATCGCGTCGCCGAAACTCGCCAACTTCATTAAATTTACAAAAGAAACGTTTTGCCCGAATTGGCGGAAAGCACGCAACACGTTACCACAGTAGGATTAAAACAGCATATTACTTTTTAACTTTTTAAAGAGAAAGGTGTCGTTGATCTAATTCCTACTTCGAAAAACTCAACGAAATAATCACATATTCATTATCAGTAAAGCTGCTTGTTAAACAATCCGTCCAGGCAAGTACCTACTGCCAACGTAATGTGAGCGTTACTGCGTTCCGGTTTTGAAGGGTAAGGGTGTTGATGAAATTACAGGTACATGGTACTTGTTAACTTATGTCTCAAAGTGACAGCTACGAGTGGCACTGCAACTATTATGGACATGCGTGTCATTTACTGCCAGGCGCACGACTTGTTCGTCCCGTCACTTGATAGAATAAAAAAAACTAAAAAACTGATATCTGTAGATGAGATATCAATACAGTAATTTTTACTACAGAGCGTCTTAAAGGCAGGCCTTAATTAGACATTTAAAATCAATCTTAAGTTCAGATAAAATATGTTAAATAAAAAACACACGACGATGGGACTGGTTTTTACCATTGCGTGATGTTTAGCATTGTTTGTAAAAATATGTAAATTCTAAAATAATAATATGGAGTTAAGGCCCTTCATCTCTCATCTACTTTTATGGACGGCAAACCAGGATATAAACGGTTAATAAACAATTTGAAATACAAAGTAACAAACCAATCATATTAAGTCTTCCTCCAAAAACACATCTTAAACGTAAACAGAACATAAGAAACACAAAACATATTTTATTTACCTTTTTTATATAATACCAAGTGACGGGACGAACAAGTCGTGCGCCTGCTGGTAAGCGACACGCCTATTCATAACAGTTGCAGTGCCACTCAGAGCATTAAATCGCAAACTGTGCCCGTCACCCTGAGACACAAGTTGACAAGTCCTATGCGCCTGTAATTTCACCAGCACCTTTACCCTTCCAAACCGGAACGTAGTAATGCTCACATTACTGCTTAGTAGCAGAAGTAGGTACGGTGGCAGTAGTTCCCTGGACGAACTCTTTCACAAGGAGCTCTACTGCTACTAAACAGAACAACGGCGAAATTATTTTTGAATTTGATTTAGCTACACATAGGCTATGGGGCCTAATCAGACTGTGAAAAGGTCCAAGGATAAAACCTCCAAGGGTCCGAAAGGCCAGGGTTAAAATTATCAGATTGCCCCGTATTCGGTGCCAACAGATTCGAGCTCGAATGCGAGGTCGACAAGAAACTCTCGACCTCGATATGAAGCGCCCTCCTGCCAGGGAAGCGTTCAGGACCGAAATTTGCCGACTTCTGTGTGGCGATTATGAAAGTAGTAGCGCAGGCCAACAAGGCGAAAACAAAGCCTTCGTAGTGCGCAGGGGACAACGTGGGCGAAATTATTACTTAAATTCTGACGCAATATTTTATTTGATTTATTATATATTTTTTACAATGATTTACACTATTTTATTATTTTTTACAATTTTATGACACGATTATTATTTTAACAATTTTGCAAATGACTATACAATTTAGATTAATTAAAAACATGGATTTTATTTTATTTCAACTTTAAAATTTTTGACAATTTTTATTTTTACAAAAATATAATGCTAGTTAGATAATAAAAACCATATACATGCAAATAAATATATATATAACATAGTGAATAAAGAAAGAAGAACTATAATTAAAAAAAAAACAAAACAAAAAGAAAACTCATATATTCAAGGACCCCGAATATTAAATATCGGGGGGATGGTAGGAAAATATTTAAAAAAAAATTATCAGATGTTATAACATGTTTGTGACGGTAACAAAGTACCCACCTACAGTCAATGAAATGGTAAAATAATTAAAAAGCGCATGTTTCCTTTTGAATAGAAGAAAAAAGCTTTTATTGAACGAATTAGTACATGAGTTGAATGCAGTGGATAATTATCAATTAAATGGCTCCCTATCATGCATACGCAAGCATCGGTAGCGCAAGTTCCGCCGCCGCTCAGTCAATGCTACAAGCTCTGTGCCTTTTGACTGTTTTACTGCACTTTTTTTTTGTTGAATAACATAACATTCCTGCACCTGTCTCATATACATTATAATATTAAAGGATTTATAAATTATACTGGTGAAAAAATAAAAACATACCGTATCATCTGTAATAGAGCATCCTTTTCACGACCCGTGAATGATAGAACAATTAATTGCCTATGACCGCTGATGAAAACTACCATAGATTATTCCACACGAAAGCTAAACCTAGAGAAGCTAGGTGACCCGATGGTCTAAACATATCTTCATCGATATCAAATACTCAGGAATTAAAAACTGTCGCATATAGAATGAAGAATGTCGCGTAATAAACAAATCCGAAAAGGTCTTCAAACTCTGCAGTCTGACGCTGACGCTGTGGTCTGCAGTCGAATGGCAAGCATCACTCAGCAATGTTTATACCCAAAGACCCTACAGGACAATCTTGAGGTACTTTACAGCATGCACTTTCTTGTCGGCTTACAAATTACGTAGTACGGTATTTTACCGCGAACAACAGGTGACAATCTGTCACTGTCATTTAACATTATAGGAACCCCGATGTGCAGCAGGTCTCCCTGAAACATAATATTGTATACCTCTGCCCATATGACTAATTCACTAAGCAGCTCTATTATCACAATCCTAGTTTTCTTTGAGCCTACGTCTAGCCAATGTAAAGCTTAAGTTAGTTTAAAAAAAGGCTTGCTGGGAACTCCACTTATCATCCATTACGGACATTGTTCTTGAAACAAAGAGCTTTGTACATGGAGGGTTCACGTGTGGCAGTACCCCATTTTTTATCTTTGACCTCGATCCCTCTATAAACGGTATTTTAGGGAGCTTACCTCAGCATACTTACGAAAACTGTTAAAAATAATGATTACTTAATGGTCATTATTATACAACGGTTCCTTTTACACGTTGGCACCTATAGAGTGTGTCAATAACACAAAAGTTACCGTTGTTAAAGACAGAAATATCACGTTTGGAGGTAACAGTTTAATTGAAATTGAAAAAAAATCGGTCTTCTTACAGACAAATAAATAAGAACTTACGTGCTCAAGCTTTCGAAAATACGACTTCGTTATGTTTGGTACCATTACCTCATTTCATCAAGTAACGGTCAAACATGGACATCAATGGGAATTGTATAATATTACAATACAAATTTCTTTAAAATCCAGCATTCTCATAAACAAGTGACCAAATTATTTTGCATAAAACTTGAACATAAACTCTCCAAAACTAAAAGCGCACCTGTGTTCGTCAACTGGAAACTGCACACGCATTCTCAACATATTAGCAAGAACACATCTCTTTGCTCCTCATCGCATTGTTTCTAACACAATAAGACGCGCTATATTATGGTTACACACAAGTATTTCAACAACTTACAGTCATATTACAACGTATTTAAGTCGGAAATAGGTCTACGAGTTACTAGTTATTACTGGAAAAACGCCAGGCGCAACAGTTCGCTTTCCACAAAGGCTTGTTGTTAAAGGCATGCGTCAAAATTCTTATGGAGTTACAAATAAGATGGAAAATTGGCCGAATTTAGGGACTTAGATTTAAAGTTCGGGTTTGTGGCAGGCGACATACATTACGCCACATGCACGCTTTGCCAACACGTTTTCTTAATTTTGTTTTTGGGCGATAATAACTGTTGCTTATTGGATTGTTACCTACTTATGTGTATATTTTCGTTCTTCGTACATGTAGGATATAGAGGCTATATTACTAGGCTATATTACTTAAACCTTATTAAAATAAAGGTAATTTATTATTACCTTATTTTTTTAGGTAGATAATCGATTAACTACATTTTTTCTACATTTTTAACTTCTGAACGTGTTTTAATGATAAAATTTTTACCACCAAAAGAACACAAGAAAGTAAGCAATTGAATTGGATGACCCCCAATTACCACGGAATTATTACAGTATTTTATAGATAGAGGATGCAGTAAATTACTTCATTTATTTTTCATTCATAATTATTGTTATCCATTACACGTTTGGAAGGTATGGGTGAGGTAAGAAATTAGGTACAGGCACATGGGACTTCAACTTTGTCTCAGGGTGACAGACGCAGTGGTAGTGCCACACAGAGCCAAATAATCATTTATTCCATAAGTAAAATTTATACACATGAAAACGTCGTTTTTAAGCTACTGTTCGTTCACTACGCTGATCTCCCCGAGAAGAACGGGCAAGAAACTCTAGGGATTGCTCTTTTTAAATAAACTTATATGCTATGGAATACACTTTAAATCACAATTGTGTGGAATCTAGACTCTTACGGGAAAGGTGTACCAGATGATCCCCTTAAGAGAAAATGGTGGTAGTTTAAAAGATATTCAGCTTAAAGCAGATGTAAAAGCGTTGAATGATAGAAAGTTTATCTATTCACATGTTGTCTTACTAAAAACGTTTTATTATTTGATCTTTCATTATTATATTTGAATATTTTTAAAACCCTACTAAAGGATCGTCTTGGACACCGGGGTGTCCAAGATGATTCTAAGGGTATGGGCAAGATGATCCAAGGATCACCTTGCTTCTATTTAGGAAAATTTCTAGGTTTTGGTAGAAACAAATGAAAACAACAACTTTTTAGACTTAACAAAGTCCTCACATATATAAACTAGGTATATGAAACAACAGTTACGGAATTTCGAGAACAAATAATCCTAATGAATTTATATCTTACAGGTACCTAAGGGTGGGCGATATTGTTTTTTATGGCAAGTTGATATCCATCCATGTCTCCATTTCTTTAATGTAAGTACTTTACGAGCTCGATTTCCTGTTTAATACATCTGATGAATACAGTTTTTAGTTTTTATTCACCTAAATATTTCATTGAACTGACAGACCCTTTACTTTCACCTTTAGCCCGTCTTTTTAATAACATAACGCGTACCTACGGCCATCTATTTACTTGCCGATCTATGTGGCGTCCTACTTTATACGCCTCTAGTTCTTTAGATCAGTCTTCCGACCACCCACCAACCCACCATCCACCACGCGGCCTGGTCTAAAACAAGAAAAAGCATTTATATTTGTTATTAATCGAGATCGATCATGTAAACGAAATCCAGGCTTCTACTATTTTATTCATATTGCTAGCTATTTAATTAAGAGGTTTCAGTACTCAAAAAAACATACAAATTATATAAATTAAATATAGTCCGTTAACAATATATGCAGTACAAGATGATCCCCACGGATCATCTCGTAAACCAAAACCATAATCATCTTGCTCCAATTTAGTTTTTTTTATTTTTGTTCGGCAAAATAACCTGTATGCCGTCTACTGTTACCACACCTCAAAAAAGTACATAGAACATTATGCAAAGCCACCAACACAAAAATCTTAGCAATTGATTGCTTAGAATGGAAGTTGCCTAAGCTTTTAATCAACTTTACCTTAGATCAAACTCACACAATTTTTGTTTTTTTTCCACAAAAATGAACTCGTCACTCACATCGCTATTACGAATTGACTGATGAGAGAGCACATTGAAGCCTACATTTTACTGAAGAAAATATCTAGATGACGTTACTAATTTCGCTACAATTGAAAAGGATCATCTTACCTCCAAGGATCATCTCGTACACCTTTCCCCTAATTGACTCAACATAACCTTTTCGAATATTTTACTTAAAGCTGGAAGAATTGAAATAGCCCTATAGTTGCTAGGATCAACTTTCCTACCGCTTTTGAATAAGGGAATAACCTTACTGTATTTCATCATATCGGGAAAAATATTTTCGTCAACGCACCTATTGAATGCATTAGCTAAATGTGGGGAAATTATATATATTACTGAGTCTATAACTTTAGTCGATATGCCCCAGAGATCTTCAGTTTTTGTAACATGTATAGATTTAAAAGCTTTGATGATGTCTTGCGGATTAACATAATGAAAATTAAATACACCAAGTAGTTTTAGTTTTATTTTTCAATTGTCTAATTTTATCGCTGTGAAACTTAATCTTAGCAGCTACACATAGTTTTATGAATATTTTTTACACATATTCTTTAAATTGGAATTAGTACCTATTATAAGTTTTCATAGCGTATAGCTCATACAAACGAGACCTACACTTATGAATGCCTACTTTTGCCCAGTCGTTGAATTTAGTCTCCCTACGGAAAGTTAGTGTTTTCGGTTTAAATACATTATCAAATTAATTTTTAATACAACTAAATGTCGTGTTATATAAAATATTTGGAACCTCCGGTATATGGGGCGGGGCATTTAAACTATTGTATATATTATTTTGAAATCTAATTATTCGTCGTCAGACCTTTGCGATTTAAAGTTCTAAGCGGCACTGCAACTGTTATGGACAGGTGTAACGTTTACCACCAGGCACACGACTTGTACATCCCGTTGTTGTACACTTGTTGTCATAAAAAAGTCCCACTACCGGGTACGGATATCTCCTCTGAGGGGACATCAGCATTGGACCATAGTCTACCAGACAGGTCCGTTACGTTTCTGTTCGCAAGTTTTACAAGGGTTGTGTGACTTCTGTTTTTTATTACGATGTTCTTCACCGGCGGCGAGAGGTATATTGCTGCAGAAAACAACGTAAAAGTTAATCCAGTGTTACCCAGTGGGTCGAGCGATCAGGGTTCCGCCACTGTTCATTTTTTTCATGTGTGGTAAGAGTGCCATCCGAACATCTGTCGACCTTCATGAAGGAGGAGTTTTGACCGAAGGGTGTCGTGTAGCTACCGAACGTTTCCGAGGCCGGTTACCGGACACCAGTGTTACGTCACACGTTGCAATCCATACGTGTAAATATATTAGTGTTTTCTTATATTATTATGTATGTCAGTCTATAAGGTATGTATTTACGGGTTGTAACCTAACTATAAATAAAAAAACGGACCTAATATTAAGCTTATTGAATATCACAATGTTTTACTACCACGATGTTCAATTATTCTTATGAAATTGCTCCACTAGTTGGTAAATGTTTACTAATACAAAAATCGAATATAAAGAAAAACTCGTTCGCTATTTCGCGACTGAAGTGTAGAAAAACTTTCATAAATTTCTCAGAGTTGGCGCCACGGCAAAAAGTCGATAAAACCAAACCAAAGACCGGCAAATCGAAAGCACGTAGAGAAAGATCATAAATCTGCAGGTTCGTTCTGTAGCTCAATTCGGAGAGCGTCAGCCACGGCATGGCGAGGTCGCTGGTCCCGCCGGATTGAAGGAGTTGTTCTTTGTGTTCGATCTTTTTATTAATTATAACCACGTAACTTGCAAATTAAGTCGATGACACCCGTGTCGACCTCTCAAATAAAAAGCAACCTTTGGTATGATATGAGGAGGTAATTCTCTTTTCAAATGAACCTTCCACTTTCATACAAAATTAATAGAAAATGCATTGACTTACAATTATATGGACGTCGGGTCCGCGCTAAAAAGTGTCCGCACTTTTAAGGCGCTAAAATCGTATACAGAGCGCGACACTCCGCTTTAGTCTTCATTTGTTCTACTGACAGCGCGATACTGCGATGACATTACAATTTAAATTTCGAATAGGTTGACTTGGGACATTTATTTCGTGGTTTTTGTATTAGACCCGTCGTCCATTGATTTGTAAGTCAATGAGAAAATGTGACAATTTTAGTATACCTAATCACTTCAAAATTCTGAGCGCTGATGTAACCTCATGGTAAGCGTGCTTCTGCTTCCTGGACCTGTGCTCATGATATATTAATAATAATACGCCAAAAACCACATCTATTGCCTGGTCTCAAACTAGGGACTGTACTACACCTAGACCAGGGCAACTGAATTCACTCTAGGACACTTCCCAGAACACAGACACCATTCGTTCCCAGTAGTTCTATTATAGAACAACTGGGACAAAAGGCACCAGTAGTTCTATTAAATTATATTTCAATTAGCAGAACTAGTGGAAAAAAAAACAATCCAAATAGTTACATTGGCATACGCAATAGAACAAGTGGGAATAAACGAGTTCTATAATAGAACTAGTGGGAACGAACGCAGATCACAACCAATTTAGAAAAGTTCATTTCCTAAATTAGTTCTACCGGAAATCGAACCCGGGACTTCTGTATCCAGCAACCAGAATGTAGACGGTTAGACCATTGAGTTGGTCATCGATGTGACATCATACGGGCCCCTGCAACATCGGTTTTAAAGGTCTTCCCATAGTAAAAATTGTAAACTCGCTCTGAAACGTTCCTCAAAATTTCTTTCGTAATTTTTTATACCCGGGCTACAAACATTAAAGAAATAGGTCGACTTTGTAATTACCTAAAGGATATTGAAATTGCTTATTTAAATGTTATTCAAAGATTTGCTGTTCCTATTTTCATTCCTGGTTTGATTTGTACTAGTATTATAGATTCAATTTACATTGCCGCGGAATAGAATGCGAATTTTTGTATCCATAGCATAATGAACTAGATAGTAGGTAATGGCAGAAGAAAATCATAAAATTTATTGAATATTAATTTACTACATAAGTATCTCAACCAGCATGAATTTCCAATTCTGAATTTGTATCATGACTCAAATAAGAAATGTTTACAATCTCTCCAAGATTAGTATTATTAAAAGAAATATATTACAATTGAGGTATCGGAGGTGAGTACCTTAAACACCATGTGCTTTTTTTATATGAACATTTATTCCTCGTAGGATTTGGCTAGTCTAGTTACACAATTGCCATAAAATTCATTATGTTATGTCCAATTTCGTTACAAAAATTCACTTCCATTCCATTCCATTCCACAGCAATGTAAATTGAGCCTTAATCATACTGACACGTAAACTAGAACAAATGAAAGAAAGCAATAACATAGTATAAGAATTTTTTTATTGTACCAAGTGACGGGCTGAACAAGTCGTGCGATTGGTGGTAAGCGACACGCCTGTCCATTCCAGTTGCAGTGCCACTCAGAGATTTAAATTGCAAAGATTTTAGGGACACTTCCAGTGTACCTGTGTCACCCTGAGACCGTAAGTTGATAAGTCCCATGTGCCTGTAAATTCACCAACACCCTAAGAGACTCACCACATTTATTCCCACGGAATTGCCTTGAGCCGAAAACCTTTATACCCATGCAATAACAGCGAAAGAGGTTACGAATATTGCTTCAGCTCGGATCGTCGACGCGAAACGCACGTCGTTTTCGCTCATATTATTACTTTATCTAATTTTAAAGGTACACAAACAGATATAATCAACACATGGTAGCAGATTGTTTGATACATTAATAGACCACATTCCAAAAGCAGCGCACATAGCACTATAAAATTTGTCTTAGTAATAAGTGAGTATAGAATTCATCATTCCCCAAATTTAAAGCGAAGGATTAATATATAATAAATAAATGAAGAATTACATTGACATAAAGATTCTTCTGACCGGCTTAATGCAATTCCTTGTCGATGAGTGTGGTGACTCCCTTACACTTAAAAACCGCAGAAATGCTCATATTACTGCTTGGTGGCAGAAATACGTAAGATAGAAGTCCTTGGACGAACTCTTTCACAAGAAGCTCTACTACTACTAAAATGATGAAATAAAAGAAGCCATTTGTAAAATACAATTTACTTATTTATACGTATATTCATTATCATAGTCACGTCAAATTAATCAATTTCTGCCCAATCCTAAGTATTCTAATTCATATATTACCTTTAATATTAATTATAACAATTTCTACAAATAAAACGTGCCGATATTTGCGTAAAATTAGACAGTGCCCGTACCATGAGTCCACAGCAATAGTTCACTCACTCAGTCACTAGCGACAGCGTCAAATATTTGCATACAAAATGTTATTTCTTCTCATCAATTTGCCATACAAAATTGTTAAACATTTTACTAAGTCGCTAGCGACAACTGTACCTGTAATCTCATGGTAGAGGCACAGATAATTTATACAATCATAATGAGAATATTAAAATTTGCATTTGACTTACGGTCTTTAAATTTCATTACTACAACAAGACGGAATTATCATAATTTAATTTCTAGGGTCTAGACAGTATTTTTAAACATTTTAATCTTTTGAATTTTATTATGGGCGATTGTAATGCAGAAGAGATGTCGAGTCCACACTCACCATCGAATATATAACCAGAAATAGAGACGAAATAATGGCCATATATTCCTGGTAACACATTAGCGATACAGCTCTTATAAATGTCAACTCTCGTTTGCACTGAAATATAGACAGGCCAACTACTGACCTGTGTGTACGTCTAAGTATATTCCAAAAAATATTCTGTATTTATTGCAATAAAGATAATATCTCTAACAATGCCGTGCTGTTCTATTCGGTTGTGTGGGAAAAACAGCAAAACATCTAATTACAAAACAAACGGAATCACATTTCATCGGTAATTAAATATGAAATATGTAATTTTGCAATTTTCGTCCATTATAGCAAAGCTCAAGTTAACTGGTCGATTTGAAGTGAAACAGTTGACGACACCCATTGACGACAACCGTTAGTTGTTTCGAACTCGGGCTAGCCAATCGGAGCACAGTTGTCACAGTAATGATATGGCAGATTAGTTTTCAAACAAATGACATTTCGTCTCTATTTGTGGTTATATACTCGATGACACTCACACACGAGTGTTTTACATTTAATGTGAGTTTCTTACGAGTTTAGCCTGTTTGCGCCAATGTAAAGCGAGCCAGCATCACTTTTATAGTGTGTAAATGTACTATAATAAATAATGCGCGTCTATACTTTAGCGTGACCGTTGTGTAGCATTATTACAAATCGTAGAAAATATTTCTAACGCACTAAATCCATCCATTTATCATCGGCTTTTGTAAATGGGCGTAAACGAAAGTTTGTAATTTTTATTAGGTTTTACCAACTGTTTTAAAATATTTGCGTCCTGTATTAAAATTTTAAAAGTTAATCTAACAACTAAAGAATTTTGTAACAAAACCTGTTCTATTATAAAATCTACGAAATGTCGCTTACGCCCCGACCCTTCTGCAAAACACCAATGCTATATACATATTTTCACCACACTCGACACCTTTTCCATATACCTATACTATACATTCAATGAGTGGAAATTTCGGAAACCTCTGTAATCATTTACATTTATCTCAATTCAAAATAGCCTCAAGATTTTATTAGTACAATGCATAGTCTAAGAGGGTAGTCTAGGAAGCACGCTCCATATATATGCAGTTTAATCCTGTTTTATGTAGGTACTAACAAAAGAAATTCAATAAAATTTTGTAGACACGATCTAAAATCTAATATCCTAGAGTCGTGGTTCGTTTTCTGTTAAATTACATAGTACAAGATAAGAGCCGGTGCAAAATTTTCGAGACAGCATACTTTGTACTTGTACATTTTGAAACCATGACTCTAGGAAATAGAATAAATTCCTTATATTTAAGAGTTTTATCTACAAATCTACCATACTATATGAATGAGCATCGAGTTAAAAAATATAAAATTAAGCCGGATTTTTATTTGTCATATTGTGACTCGTCAGAACGATATCAATTTCATACACACAACACAGCCGTCACGTCTGATTGCGACACACTAATATAAATCTAACCATATGAAATGTATGAAACAGATACCGTTCTGACGCGTCACGACACGACACGTCAGACAAGTGTAAATCCGGCATTACACATCCGCACTCACATCGAAGCCGACAGAGATAACTTGATAGTATCAAATACCTGAAAAGACTGCGGCCTGTAGCGCCAGCACGTCAGAGCGCGAGTGAGACATAAGCGCGAAATACAGCTATTCTCGCAACGATAAGAGCAACATAACATGCACGACACACCCTATGGTGCTAGCCCTGCTGGTAAACCAATGTCCTTAATTTCGTACCAAATAAACTTATGTAATTCATAGCAATGACACATTGACCAATCGCGATCAATTACTAGTAATTCCCTCCTCGTAGCTTCAACTATAATAACGGTACGAGCGGGACATACAAAAGACGAGTGAAAAGCATTCTACGTAAGTATGAAATAAAAAACAAGTATAGCAATTTTTTTCAATATGCACTTATTATATTTGTTAGAAAGAGGCATACGTACCATGACGCGCTTAAACTTATTATAATATTAAAACTATGATTTGTACAAAACACTAAATTACAAATGGCGGACTTAATGCCATAAGGCATTCTCTACCAGTCAACCATTGGGCCAAACAAAAAAAACAATAGGTTAGTGCTACACTTAAACAAGAAGAACAATATACTAGAAAGCTAATCGATAATTTGTATGGTATAAATAAATAACATAATATAAACATACTTATTATACATACATAATAAACCTACATATATATTGTAATAAGATAATGTATGTACCCAAAGCAACATTATACTGAGTCTTGATTTTGACAATTGTCATAAAGATGCTTGCGCAATTTGCGCTTGAAAGATAATTTGGTCTGAGCTTGTCTTATATGGAGCAGGAGCGCGTTCCAAAGACGGATGGCATGAAGGGTAAAAGAATTAGACAAAAAAACAGTGCGGTGAGAAGGAAAAGAGACTCTTTCCCACCTTTTCCTTTTAAAAAGGAAAAGAGAGCTTAAGGCTACGGGAAGATTGAAATTCGCATCCCGGCCGAGCGGTTTGAAATTGAAATGCACATATAAGATAATCATATAATAATATGCTGTTTTATTGTGACTATTCATTCACCCAGTTCGCACTATGACGCAACTTTAACATTAAAGTAATATTGTTCTTATGTCAAATTTAGCAATCTTAAAATAGTGTGGAAACAAAATTATTTTCGAATTTATTGTCTAAATATTGATTTGTAATGATTAAAAGTTAAGTTGAACTTATTTATTTACATAAATCTCTTCAATATTTTGTTAATTTTTTATTTAATAGAACATAGGAAATAATTTCCCATTAAATAAAAATAAGTGATGTTTATTTCGTATGACAGCGACATCTATATGCTCCTTGGCGACAATAACAGTTGACACTAGACTATAATTCCGAATTCATAACGTGACAATCAAGACTAAGCTTGTTTTATCTATTTTTTTTCATGAAAATGCGGAAAAATAATTGAAAACAACGTAATTTTAATAGATTATACTATTACATATTATAGTCTTTTTTTAACAGTTAAAATTCTCTGAACGTAAATAACATGAAGTACTTAAACATTATGCTACGATAAGACGATACGGAACAATGAAAAAAGAAAGAGATGGCATTACATAGTTCATATAGCGTTTTTCCTTTCCTATTATTAGTAAGGAATAGACAACATTGAGAAATCATTCGTTTTTTCAATCTTTATATATCTTTAGCAATAATACATTACTTGGTTGACAGGTTTATCATGGTACGAATGCGAGTAATATTATAATAAGCTTACTTTAAGCTTACATTGAAATAAAACTGTTTTTGTAAAGGTTAAGATAGGCCTCCAGTTAACGGAAAGTAGGTGAAATTCAATAAACCAGGTTCATCCCTTAATTTGCCACCCTTAGAGGAGGAATATTTTCTTTAAATTTAAATGGGACCACTACTGAGGTACTCCCTTTCCAACGAAAGAAGAATCATCTAAATCGGTTCACAAATGTCGAAGTAATCGCGTAACATACATACAAACCATACGTAAAATACAGACGAAATGAGAACCTCCTCATTTTTGAAGTCGGCTAAAAAAAAATTGACAGCGAATGCGTCACGATAGTAATCAATACTATTTTTTTATTTGGAAATAGTTAAATAAGACTACTTTTCAATCGCCTCTCGTGTAATTCCAGTTGTACGTACCATCGTTGGTACATATTAGTGGGAACAGTGCTGTTGTATAAATACTCTCAGTGGCTTCAGGTATCATGATACTAGTGAGGCAAATATAATAAATAATAATAAACCAGAACAATTTATACACACACACACACACACACCACCTCTCTCTAACCAGGAATCTTGGAGAAATTATGACTTGTGTAAAATTAAAAAACAAACACCCATACCTGGTTATTGTTCAGTCGGCGGTTTTAAGTAGACCAACCGTTACCAAATCCCACACGAAACCAAATACTGTAGTAACTCAAAATTGTGGAGAAAACAGAATTTGAAAATTAAAAAAAAATTGTGAATAGATCTTATTGGGAATAATATGAATATTTTTTATTTACACGTAATGCTTAATTATCCATTTATAAAAGAGAATATATCGTTGATGTTTTGTAGAAAAGGAAAAAAACTTAAACTCAATTTTAATTTTAAAACAGTGGTTAAAACGTAAAACAAACCCCTCTGAACAATTTTTTGAAATGTTGCTTACATTTTTCTACATAACACCGACGATATTCATAATATTTTTTTCAATTCCACAATTTAGAGTTACGACATTAATTGGTTTTATGCGAAATAATGGTGAACCAACTTAAAGTGACATTTCCTTACCCAAACATCCAATGTGACTCCGCATCTTAATTGCAACAAAAGAAAAAGGCGGACCTCTTCATTAAAACATCTTTTAACCAGTAGCCAAAACTAAAGTACAGAGCGCAATAAAACCCAGTTAAATACTTACTTACCTTATATACATACATTTTCCACATACTGTAAGTCATTGGAATCAATAAATATTCATATTAAAACAAACATTGATTCATACATGAGTCCGGAAGACCTTATTTATTGGATTCCAAATTAACACATTTGATTATCTTTACGTGTATAATACGCCTTTTTCATTATTTCTTGTTATCAAAGATGGCATTTCGGACAGTAAAAGCCAAAGAAAATTCAATCATTTACGTTAGGTATTGAGTTCTTAGGTTTTCGCGATTATTACACATAGGAAAAGTATTTTATTATATTTTATTATATTTTTTGTAGCAAACCAATATTTCGGGAACACGGAAGACAAAAAAACAATGGAAGTGCCTTGACACTTGATTACTACCAGAACCGCTGTCGCAAAAGGCCTGGAGTCAGCCGTGGTCGTGGGATCTGTAAAACCCGAAACGTTAGTTTGTTTGAAAAAAAATTACTTAATTTCCATTTACATATCATTTACTTTCACGTGGTTTTGAAGTAGCAATAGACATGCGAGTTACTGCGTAGCGCTTTGTTTGTTTGTAGGGTGTAGCAACACCAGATGTATTTGCATTGCGTGCAAAATAGCAGTTGCAAATAAAATAAAAAAAATCCATGCCAACTGATTGTGAGCAGACTGTGAGCAGTACTCACCAGCTGTTCCAGTAGGCGCTGACTCCAAACTGCTTTTCGAAGGCATTGACTTTTGTCGGTTATTGGCAATGACTGCAGTAGATTTTGGTGAAATTACAGGCACACGGGACTTGTCAACTTACGTCTCAGAGTGACAGGCGCAGTGACAATGCCCGTCAAATCTTTGCAATTTAAAGCTCTGAGTGGCACTGTAACTTATGTACAGTGTAGCTTACCATCAGACGCACGACTTGTCCGTCCCGTCACTTGTTGTTATAAAAAAAACCAGTTCTTATAAACTCCAGCTAAACGTGCGCCAGAATGCAAATAGGAAATAAATAACTTATGTTTTATGGGAAAGTATTTTAATTTTAATACTATTTTTAGTTTGAATTTTACGTGTGGAATTGGGAATTATTAATTTTTCAATTTTTGCAATTCAATCAATCAATGCAATTTGGAATTTTTATTTTGAATTTTGATTTTTCTTTTGTTTTGTGTTTTACTAAATATTAAAATGTTACTTTGCAAAAGGAATGCAAATCGAGTGGCACGTAATGTTACACCACCACAAACCACTGTGTACTGCAAAGCCTTTGTGTTGCGTCAATCAATTGTAGCGTGCAAGGTTTCTAACACTGTTAACACTTAATGTAATGCACCATAATAATAAAGTCCTGGGGAAAATTACACCTTACGCAATAAACAGATATACGGCGTTGGCCTAGTCAGCTTGAAAATGTGTTGGATTAATATTTAAAATAGTAAACAACACTACAAATCTCTCTGAAATCTTCAAAAAACGTTTTTGTTACTGTTGATTTCTGAGGCCACTTTACAGTACAGGTGACGGCGGAGTACGTTAGACGAAGTGGGGTGGTATCAAGGTCACGGATATTTCGATCGGGTATTATATTATTATTATTGTTTAATGGCTGCCACTAGGCAAGAGCCAGTATCAGTTTCGGTAAATGTTGCCGGTTAATTCTGATCAAGAACGCCAACAATCAGGCAACAGCGGGGTTATTTATTTTTGGAAGAACCTCTTCGGATGACCGCTGTTGTGGAGATCATACGAGATATCTGGATTACGGCTGTCATTGCCAGTATAATGTACTCGTGTAACGTAGTCAATATCTATTCTGTATGATGATTTTTGCTTTGACAGTCAATATGTGAAGATCCCGCTACTTTGTTGACATTTTGTTAAAATTAGCCAAGAAAAAAAAAGAGAATTCAATGGAGTGAATATTTTTTCTTAATAGCTTTACTGTTTCGAATTACCATCAATAATATCGATTTATACATAATGTTAATTTTACATAAAATTGCTTGACTTTTGTTAATTAAGTATTGAATGTCACGATGTTATACTACCATGATATTCAATTATTTTTTGTGCAATTACTCCACTAGTTTGTTATAATTGTTATAACATGGATCAAAACACTAACAAAAAATCATTTGATCCTGCTGGAGCCGAACTAGCACCCTCAGGCAATTCATGCCAGATGCTCTGCAATTAAGCCGCGGATCGAACCAACAGACCTTACGAATTTGCTTGAGTTTTCTACGTACAATATCTAAAGATTAAAATTTATCTACGTATGTGAATTGAAATTAATTAAAATAAAATTGCATGCTGTAATAAATAAACGTGCGTTAGGTACTAACTGAAACTCTCCGTATAAACTTATTTACTTTAATAACAGTAATAAATTGTTGTCAGTATATGGGCCTTGTCTATTACAAATCAACATTATATTCTTTTCGACATTTGGCTTGTTAAAAATTAAGACTACATTAGTATCACGAAGCTTGTTCCTAATATCATTCCACAAGGTACGAAGCTAAAGCGTTCTTTTACCTTAAATGTAGGGCAAGCTAGTCAATTTAGCCAGAAAGTTTCCGAAACATACGAGAAATTGTTATAGTAAAGTATAAACAAGTACAATATACTCACAACAATGAAACAGAATGTTCTCGAACATTCTAGCAAAATGTTCTGGAACGATTGAAATTAGTAATCAAGTGCCCATTCATTGTCCTGGAGAAACGCGTCCACTACCTCCTTCATTGTGAAGTTAGGAATTAGTTGGTCTGCTGTCAACTTTACGCGGGTCACCGGGTCAAAGTGGCCGACTCGCTGAAAGTAAAGGAAAATCTTAAAAAAATAACGTTTTATAACATGTTCTTATAAAATTAAGCTAACCGCTAACTACAATTGTTTAGCAGCTTAATTGCACACACGATCACGCTACTCACGTTGAGTCAATTGGACTTTGCGTCAAAACGTAATTTGGTCACACTGGGCAAAATAAAAATACTATTTAGCCATATACCGATATCTGATTGGAAGTAATTGAAGCCATATAACAGACTGAATACTCTAGAGTATAGACGCGGAAAATGATTGGATATTTAATACGACACGACAACTTCTTTAAGACCATTTTGGAGAGAAAGATCGATGGGAAGAGGGGAAGAGGTCGACCTAGAAGCAGCTAAATAGACCAAATAAAGGAAAAGGCCCGTGTTTTATCATATAAGGGGGTCAAGGGGCTGGGTTATAGAAGAGATGATTAGCAGATGCTCCAACGACAAGAGTATAACTCTTAAGTTTGATGATGATGAACACACTGAAACTATAGCATAATGTAAAAAAAAAAGTTTGAAGTTACCTCTAGATGCTCCTCGATATCCTTCCGCTCATATGTAATGCCACTAGGCGTGATGACGGGCTCATTGAGGATCTCGAAGCTGATCTTTCCGCACAGATAGTCGGGTACATCACGCTTCTGCAACGAAAGTTTGTTTAAGAGCTTTAATAGAGTTGGATGTTAGTTTACATATGGTTTAGGGGGACCATAAAGCTTGGCTCTCCAGCTGCCGACATAGGTGGGTAACGGGTGGCGGAAGCCCCCGTGACATGAGCCCATGAGCGACAGACTTAGGGGAGTCCGTCACTCGTTACTGGTGTACTCGAGATGGCGGCGTACGTGTTCCACGTCGGCCTCTCAAGATTGCTGACAAGACCCCGAAAAGCGAGATGAGGTTCGGTGCTCAGTCGAACCAATCAGCGTCGGAGTCGCGGAAGAATGCGTAAGCGTCCCCGTAACTTCGGCACATGGTGAGGAGATGGAATATCGTAAGGTTTTAGTCAGTAGAACTCCGACATAACCCTTCACTTCCCCCGGGCGGAGGGTATCCTTGAGGATTTCCTGACGTTAAAAAAAGGGGGGGACCATAAAGCTGTAGTATTATAAGACAAACAGTGTAACTCCATACGGACGTAGCAGCGCGGCTTGTATGTGTTCGCGCCCGCTGTGCGCCGTGTACGGACGAGCACATTCGCGTAATCTCGCGATGCACTCACGATACATAGCGTGGTTCGTCTCACGCGCCTTTCATTATAGAATTGAAGCGTTTGCTGGGTATTTAATGACATCAAATAGTAGACACGTTAATTGTTGTATTCATGATTTTGAACGAGAGTGCTTCAAATTCAGAATTGTTAAGCATTGTGTGCCTGTCTGCGAAGTTGGAAAACCACAGAGGCAGACGGATTGATGCGACGAGGACGGTTTCACTAAAGTGGAGAAGAGGAAGTCCACTAGCGTAACGTATGTGGCACAGCACGAACAGAACCGAACTTTCTGCTGCATCCGCCCATACCGACGACGCTGCCTCTGTTCTCTCTGTCTGATCTGTCGACCTTCATGAAGGAGTACTTTTAGCCGAAGGAAGGTCAGATTGCGTCTCACGTCGATTGCAATTCGTGTAGATTAGTTATTTTGTAGCTATATTATATTATATGTATGTTAGTCCTTAAGTTACAGATTAAATGGGTGTGCCTGATGTAAATTAATAAATAAACAAACAAAATTTTCTATATCATAATCATACTCCCATAATCGAGATACAATATCAATAGGACGAGAATACTTTGATGAACAACTTAATTTTTTCAAATCATATTCACAATCTATAGGGACAACCGAAATAATAAAGTGACAGCCCTATCCTGCGAGTGACGGGTAGGTGTTAACGCGTCGAACACGCGGGCGTCAGACTACTTGTCTTATTATTATACTATGAAAAAGCCGTGTATTAGAGAGTCACTATACTTATCGGCGCGGAATCGCATTAAACCGCTTAGAAGACAAAAAGGGACAAACTCAGAAGACAAAGAGACAAAAAGTCTTGTGACGTTATGAGCTTTGCGCGACATATTTCGCAACATTGAAAACCGGATAGAGGTCCTATATTTCTGAAGTAAAGGGAGAATTGGGTAGAGGGGCTCTTTAAATAATAAAAACCGTTTAAGCGAGATTGATTTATGCACAGACACATCACAGTATACGAGAAAACAATATTATTATTGTTTGGCCCTTTCTACGTATGCGGTTTTAATTCGGAATTGAAACCGGATAGCCCTTAAAGGGTGAATCAACAGTGGAATTTCATTAAAAAAAGGACAATAAAAAAATTTTGAATAGCAATAACAAATTTAATCTGTACCTTTTTAGTGTAAATAGTTATCCAGGTTTATTATTTTATAGGCGATTTATGTATTTGAAGAATGTTGTAATACAAAATTGGTTGTAAAATTTTAGGACCTGTCGAATGTAGCAAGTACTTCCACCGCTCCAATGCCATCTACATAACTCAGTCTAATACTGTATTTATTTTTCTATAATATTGTTTAAATATGTATGAATAGTGCGAAAACCTAAGACGATCCTGTGCACAGGACTGTTACTATGTTGTAGAATGAATCTTTACTCTTTTGAAATATTTTAGCACTAAACATTTTAACATATTCTGATGATATTTTACAGGTTTCAAGTCATATAATAACACCAAGGAAGAAAAAACTGTTGAAAAAATTACGATACAAAACAGATTGCTGAGCAAGGGAAAAAGCAGTTAGCTGCATTGAGATCGAAAAATTGGCGATAAGAAAAGAAAAATGCAGAACTGACAGGTGTCATTGAAGAGATGAAGAAACGATCTTTGATCAACCAAGAAAATGCTGACGTTCTACTGGCCATTGATCCTGTGAATAAGAATAATTAAAACGAATCCTTGGCACTGAAGAAAAAAATATTCACCAGCATGAGACAGTTTGCTCTGACCCTACATTTTATTAGTTCAAGAGCGTATCTTTTGACACATAAAAATGTGACAAACGCCACATCCACGCACATTAACTCGTTGGTATCAAGACATAAATGGCGAACCTGATTTTTCAGAAGAAGCCCTAAGTGCCGTTAAAATGCTCGTGAAAAAGAGCACACGTCAAATATATGAGTAGCGCTTTGTTTCGACGAAATGGCTATTCGTAAGTGCGTTGAATTCGACAGTCTTAATTACGTTGGTTTTATCAATTTTGGAAATATTCGTGATAACCATGAATTACCGGTATAAGAGGCATTAGTATTCATGCTCACTTGTATTAAAGGTTCGTGGAAAATTCCTGTAGGGTATTTTTTAATCGATGGCATTAACGCTGAACAGAAATCCTCTCTAGTAAAGCAAGGTCTAGAATTTATAGAAGAATGTGGGGTTAATGTCGTTGCATTAACGTTCGATGGATGCCCTGCGAATTTTTCTATGGCTAAACTGCTAGGATGCCAGCTAGACAGCGAAACTATTGATCCCATATTTAAATATAAGGGCAAACCAGTTGCCGTTTTTCCGGATCCGTCCCATATGTTAAAATTAGTAAGAAACACTTTGAGAGAAAAGAACAACCTTACTAATTGTGAAAGAAATATAATTTTATGGGGTTTCGTGACACAAGCTTGTTGATCTACAAGTAAATAAGGGTTTCCATTTGGCGAATGAAGTTACTACAGCACATGTGCAATTCAAAAAACAAATAATGAAAGTTAAGTTGGCTGCACAGACTTTTAGCGCATCAGTAGCTGATGCTATTGAGTTTTGTGCAGAAAATCTAGGTCTTGAGGAGTTTAAACGTTGCGGACCAATTCAATTCATTATTTGACATAACGAATTCAAGAAATTTGAATGCTTACGGCTTTAAGAAGCCATTATTACAACAAAATTGTGATGCTCATAAAGAGCTTTTGGAAAATATGTACCGTTACATTACTGGTCTAAAATTAATTAATATACCTATTTTAATGACGAACAGAAAAACGGGTTTTCTAGGATCATTAATGTGCATTAAAAGTTTGATTTATTTGTGCGACCAAATGGTTAAAACGACTCGAATTTATTATTATGCTCATACAAAATGAGCCAAGATCACCTTCTTCATTGAACCTTCTTCAACGTGCAAGTTTCAGCACGATGTTTTCCTTCACCGAAAGGCTCATGATATATTTCAAATTAAATTTCGCACATAACTCCGAGAAACTCAGAGGTGTGAGTCTGGATTCGAACCCACGACCCTATGCATGAGAGGCAGTAGGTCAAACCATTAGGCTACCATGGCTTCATTTTCATTTCAATTTCTTTAACGGGGTAAAATTTTAAAAGTAGACTACCCAGAATTTATAGGTACTCTGTTCGTATCCCTTGTCAGTATACGCGAGAAGCTTTTCTATTCTTATTCTCCCTCTACGATTTCTGACGACTTCATAGATGTCAGTGGCGACGTGTCAAGAAATAAATTCTACAAAGAAAGCAATTAAGGCGAGGTAATTCGCGCAAGCCTGGATTTTAGGAGGTGAATTTATTTTTTTTATATTTTTGTAATATTAAGTGACGGGACGAATAAGTCGTGCGCCTGGTGGTAAGCTACACGCTTATCCATAACGGTTGCACTGCCACTCATAGCTTTAAATTGCAAAGATCTGAGGGGCACTGCCACTGCGCTCGTCACCCTGAGTCATAAGTTGACAATTCCCATGTGCCTGTAATTTCACCAGCACCCTTAACCCTCAAAACCAGAACACAGTAATGCTGACATTACTGCTTGGTGGCAGTAATAGGTATGAGGTGTCGTACCTTCGCGTCCCGAAATCCGCGCGGTGTAAATTAATATGAATAAAATAAGTACAGGCGGAGAAAATTTGACACCGATGTCGACGCGTCGTGTCGTTAATCCGCGGGGCAATTTGAAAATTCGGGGATAAATGTGAATTTAATAACTATAGGGCTTCAGTGGAAAACCAAAATTTAACAGGTCCTCTGTAGTATTTAAAAAGAATATACAAAATATGTACAAAGTTAGATATTTTATTCCTGTTTAATTCGTTTTACACTTTTATTTTTAGCCTGTTTTTAGGATTTCATATGATCGGATAAAGCACATCCAGCATCCAAAATTGTTTAGACAATATCCTTGGGTGCTTCGTATAGTTTTTGTAAAAGCGTTATTTAATAAACCATTAACCATTTGAATTTGCAAAACAGTTTTTCCCGCTTTTCTTCCGATGACTCGCCTTAAGATGAAATTAATTTCTAAAGTGCGATCGAAACCCACAGCCCTAAGCAACAAATTTTAATAATAAGGTTATGCATTAGTATGCTATTAGTACCACAAAGTGACACAATAACAAGATCAACGTCTAAGTTGACTTCTGACCTGTGAATCTGATCACCAGAATAATGAATGACGCATTACAGGCGAAATGTGTAGGTGGAGAAGCCGTAGGAGTTCGCGCATTACGCGGTCATCCATTATTTTTTAACTTTAGCAATTAAAGATGTTTTTTTACAATATAGAACTAAGATAATTTCAATTTTCTAAAATACTTTGAGGTGCAATCATGAGTATTTACCTATTTCTGCCGCCAAGCAGTAATGTCAGCTTTACTGTGTTCCGGTTTTGAAGGGTAAAGGTGCTGGTGAAATTACTGGCACATGGGACTTGTCAACTTATGTCTCAGGGTGACGAGCGCAGTGGTAGAGTGGCCCTCAGATGTTTGCATTTAAAACTCTGAGTGGCACTGTAACTGTTATGGACAGGCATGTAGCTTACTACAAGGCGCACGACTTGAACGTCCCGTCACTTGATGTTACAAAAAAAATTAAAAAATGAGGTTACCTTAGGAACCCATAAGTCACTACGCTTCAGCATACGTGCTAAATGTGTTTCATATGGGGCATCGCTTGCAATCTTGATGCTGAACCCATAATATGGATGCAGTGCTAAAGCGTACTGGCAAATGAGCTCCAAACCCTAAGAACTATGATACAACTACGTGCAAAATACATTTATGGTAACGACAATTATGGTATCACCAATTTATGGTATAACTAATTACAGGTTTCTCGTCACGGTATGAGATCTTTTAACTGAATAATCACGAAAGCCTTCAAATAAATATATGACAAAATAATGTTATCTGTGACCGTAGCACAGCAGTACAATTCAGTACATGTGTGATAAACCTCCCCGTGACTATATGGTTATATTTCCGTTGATAAAGTTAAGTTTGCTTATTTGGTAAACGAGGACAACGATATGAAATTGCATATATAGCTATCTTTGTCGTTTAATCATCGCCGCGAAAACGTTGAAACAAAAAATGTCGGGTTTTTGTAGTTTATGTTTTTACATAATATTTTATATTATATTAGTTATTATTTACGTCTTTCTAATTAGTCTCCCCCATTGAACTGTATTAAAAATGTTCTCCTCACCTTTTTGCAATAATTTATTTATATCAATTTGTTTGTTATTATTATTTCTTATCGTCTCGTTTGTCGCGCTTAATATTTACGTCAATAAAATTACTGTGCCAGAGCTGTCAATATGTTTTAAAATCAGCTGTGACCTTGCAGCCATGTTTGGCACTGTGTTAATCTTTTGCAGTCATTGGTCGTGGCGCTCGCGACGACATACAATTGTGACGTCACGGTGCTCGCCATGCTAGCTATTGCGATAAAATTTAATTAAAACATTGAAAAGCCGAATTTTAAAAGGCCGGCTGGAATTTGAGAGTTAAATGTGGATTATAATAGCTTTATTGAAGCGGCATACTACGGGAACAAAAGTCTTAACGCATGTTCTTCTTTACAAGAAACAATTCAACTACCATATCTCAAAAACCGTTAACGTACTTAGCGTTTTTGCAATTTAAAACTTTAATCATTTTATTAATTATTTTTTTATTAAATAATGTTTAATTAATCAGTGTTATTAATTTTCTATTTACGCTAATAGAATGAATTATATGAAAGTATTGTTACCTAAAGTTTCAAAATATGTGCCAGACAACAACACCAATTGCATGGTCGCAAACTAGTGAATTGCCTGTACTATGGGTACCAGAACAACGGAATTCACTCCGGGGCACACCCAAACCAACCACCAATTTAGGAAAGTTCATTCCCCAAATTGGTCCAACCAGAAATCGAACTTGGGAACTCCGCATACAGCGCCCACAGTGCATACCGTTAGGCCAGCGAGATCGTTGATTTTTTTTTAAATTTAAAAAGTACATTTTTTTACAATTTATTACTTCAAGGTAGGTATACTGTATATATAATCCATATACGTTTCAGAAATGTACATAAACTCAGTAATGAAAGTTTCAGTGCGATTTTTTCCCTCACAATTAAATAAAGAAAGGAGTTAATTAACTAAACTGCACATGATTCCAAATACGCAATGATGCAGATTCTGCCGTCCTTATCCTAAACAATGTAATTGACATTTTCAGCGAAAATTAGTTACTACCAATGGTCGGGAAAAGGTGTTCCACATAATGTAGATATAGCTACAAGGAGCAACACAGAGTTTTTAAAACCTTTTACCAAAGCAGAGAATAAAGAATTTACGAGAATGGTTACTCTCCGCCCCTCCCTAGCTACAGATACCAACGGTAAGTAAGCTATAAGCGAGCCATTCGTTAAGGACAACACGTCGACTATTTGCCGTTCTGTTAATGTGACCGTCAATATGCGGGTCGCGATATGGTATCTAAAGCTAAGGACGGAGAGTGACCATCCTCGTTTCTTTTTTATTCTCTACTTTGGTAAAAGATCAATCATCTACTGCATTATTTTACATGTCACCACTAGAATTACTTTAAAATCGAACTTTGACTTCGTAGGTCAGTAGTTTTGTCCTACGATGCAGTAAAACCATTTCCGGAATCCCTAATTCGAAAAAGTAATTAATTAATATTTGGTGGCTTTAATAACTCTCCTAGTAGCTATATCTATATACATATGTGGAACAACTTTATCCGACCATGGTTTATTACCATATTTGGAATCAGCGTAACAAGACCTACTACATCCTATAAGCGGTTTTGTTATTTTGTTTAGTTTCCGTTTTATTGTTAAGCTAAATCACCGTAATTGACATTTTTCAAAGAAAAAAAAAACGCTTTAGGTGCCAATATCTCGAAAGTTACCAAAACGAAAATGAGTTGTTTATGACGAGGGCAGGATTGCATTCTGAGAATCGAACTCCGAACACCTACAAAAGAGGGCAGTGTCCTCCAAAATATGTTAATACCGGTTAACAGACAAGAAAAAAAAATTGCACCCGCCAAAACTACGTTTATTCATGAAGATATTACTTGCGAAGCCCAATAACATTAAAGCCTGATACAGTGTGTGTCACTTAAAAGTTACACTGATATTTTATTATTGAATCTTTACGTCAGAGTCATAAGTAATATCGACAATAATGTTATAAAAATAAAGAGACTCACTCTTCTTCTCTCATCTATTTTTGCAAATAAATTATTTAATTCACTAGTGTAGTTATTCTGAAACAAAAAAAACAAATATTCAGCATCTTCTAAACTGAAAACTACGTTACTATAATGGGGTTGTTTTTTTTTAGATATTAATAAAGGGTTTTTCAATAAAAACTTTGTTTTGTAAATCTTGTGACTTGTGCCGTTGGCATAGGGCCGTTTTTTTTTCGAAAATCGGCTGGAAATGTGGATACTGTAAATGGATTACGCTATCGAGAGACGTAAACAACTCAATTTTGGCCTATTATTGACGATATGGATATCATTAACATGTGTTTCAACAAGACGGTGCCACAAGTCACACAGCCACTGAAACAATCAATTTATTGCAAACCAAATTTCCCGATCGCATAATTTCACGAAATTCAGCCATTAAGTGGCCAGCTAGATCATGTGATTTAACACCGCTGGATTTTTTTTTTTATGGGGTTATGTTAAAGACAGAGTCTATACGGAGCCAATTGGATCGATTGCAGCCTTAAAACTCAAAATTCTTAAAGTGATTAACGAAATAGACCCCCCTTTTTGTCAAAAAGTGATTAAAAACTTTGATGAAACAATCGACATCTGTAACTGTGGTCGTGGTGGACATTTATCAGATACCATTTTTCATTCATAATTGCCAAGCCTTACTTTTTTTAATACAATAAAAATTTGAATCATTGTCATCTAAATTTATTGTTTTATTTTGATTTACAAAACAAAGTTCTTGTTGAAAAACCCTTTATTATTGATGAGACTTTTTCAGTACCTTTTTGTAATGATATACTTAATATTACGAAAAATTTCAAGACCTTTTCAGGACCTTAGACCGAATATTACGAAAAAGTTCCTGAAAAAGTCTTATAAATTGGGGGATAAAGATCTTAAAAAGATCTAATAGTATTAAGAAAAATAGGTACTGAGAAGTTCACATCAATAAAATTAATAGGTATCTAAACATTTAACATTAAATAAAATAAATACACCTTAACACATAATATGTACATCGTAACATTTCTGTTCCGATTATGTCATTTATTGCAGATGGTAATTCCATAAAAAGTACCCGCGGAAGCGAATTTTTGCAACGGAATTGTACAAAGCATAATTAAATTTATGTCAATTGAGTAACGTATATACGATACCGTAGCTGCAAGAATTCCCGAGAATGCGCGGGAACGCGGGAAGACGTGTGACACGGTTTTTGGCTCATACTTTACACAATTGACATAGTTCAGTCCGTCCCCGTTCGCAGCAACATAAATTGAACTTTTGGGTGCGTACAGATCTGGAGAATGCGCCCTAAATGCGCCTGTTTGCGACCTGTTGAACGCAACACTCACGTACACCACGGATCAAGTGTCTCCTGGGCCCTGATTTTAATTCAAATGGGTATCGATCCGATCGGGTAGCCCATCCGTAATATTATACGCCTCGACTCGGAAAAGACGCAGTTTCCGATCGGGAAAGGCAATCAAAATCAAGCTGCAAATCTCATGAGTCTAAAGCCTCTTATTATTATTTTTTTATTACAAAAGAAAATTAATGTTTAACTAAGTTACTTACAGTTTCCTCTTCGACTTTGGATATTTTTGCACTAGCTTCCTCTTCATTATTATTTTCTAATTTAATAGATTCTATTCTACGCTGCATGTCTTCACTTACTAGCCTGAAACGGTAATAATTATTTATGATATACGATACAAAAAATGAAATTACTTGTGCGCTCTGCCATGACCAGTTAAGAGACATTCCTGTCCAGAACGCGCTGCCGCTTAAGGCACTACTTACTTCGATATTCAGTCAAATACGACCTCGGTGGCGTAACGGTATAATTGCGGACGCTGGATGCGGAGGTCCTAGATCCGATTCCCGGTAAAACCAATATGGGAAATGGACTTTTCTAAATTGGTTCTGGTCTGGTTGCTCTGGGAAGTGCCCCAGAGTGAATTCCGTTGCTCTGGTACTCATAGTATAGGGAATTCCTTAGTCTGAGACCAAGCAATTGGAGTGGTTGTCTCTCACATATTATTATTATAAATAATAAGCAACATATAACTTTTAAACAAAATTGCATGGAAAATTATATACAGTTTTGAAAAATCACCATAAAGTCGGGCAATTTAAACGGGCAAAAGGCAACGCGTTTTTGAGCCCGTGTAACTATGAATCAATATAATTTTTAATGGAATACTAATCACGATCCAAGATGTTAGTTACTAGATCAAGTCTGCAGAATGTTATTCAAGTATGATTAGTCAATATCCAAAACAGATTCAAACTTCATTTATAACGAGCGCGTACGCAGGATTATCATCTTAAAATACATTGTACTGGGCGTTCGTAAGGCAAAGCGCACACGTAACGGTTTTGCATGACGTTCTATCACTAGCCAAAATAGGAAAATGTAGGAAATCCGCATGTAACTTAAGACATACGTGCCACTTATTTTTGAACAATACAAACTATATAAAATTAATAGGTAATAATAATCAATTGGTATCATATAATAAAAAATAGGGTATCGTGTTCTTGGGTTTCAAGATATTTTCGGATGTAGGAGTAGTTACACACTTCGAATTTTAGCAGCGATGCAAACGCCTATAAATCGCAAGTGTAGTGATGCAATCACGCGTTACATGAACGCGCGTTGCGTGGATGCAAAACGTGCGACTGCACCAATAAATGTGGCGATGCAATCGCGCGTTTGTATAGTCGCGCACTTGCATCGCGTTTGCATCGCTGCTTAAAATCGCGCGCGTATGTAAAGGTAGACGATTAGCTACTGCATCGCGAATGCATCGCTGCTAAAAATCGCCGTCTGTAGTCGCTCTAAATCGGGAGTATTTGTTTTTTTTTAACCAAAAAGGTCCCGTGGTCACGGCTGACACGTAAAATCCGAAAAAAATGTTTAGCCGGTTTACCAATTAAGGAGCTAATCCGATAAATTTCGATTTCAATTTCGTCGTCTAGTCTCATTGATATCAGAACTGTGCATTTGAAACGTATTTTTAAAGCGGTTCGATGTTCGGGTTGGATAAATTGGATAAAAAAAAAGAAAAGTCAAAACGTGACTTGCAGTTTATGTTCCGACGCTCCTCGGGATTGTTCGTCCGTTATTCTAATTTATAATAACTAACAAAAAGTAACACCTCAACAAACTCACCTATTCAAATAACTCTGAAGTTCGATTTCCTGCGCTATCCGTTTTTCCTCCTGCACGTTCCATCTTTTCTTGCGTGCAATTCGAATTTGGGCCGCTATATCGTCACCGAAGTTCAACTTCTGTTCCCGGGCTAAGTCGTTGGCTTAAAAAATAATAATAAAGATCTGTAATCTGTATGACGTTTATCATTTGATTTTTTTTTTCGGTATATACTGGATAAAGACTGTATTTCCGAACACACACAACACGAATGTCTTTAAAGTGCCACTGAATAGGCATCTTCTGTTCGAGCTCGATTCATTGGAGTAGCAGTAGAGCAGCGTGTGAAAGAGTTCCTCCAGGGAAGTACTTGGCAGTACTTCCCTATATCGACCGCCAAGCAATAAATAGCAGCATTACTGTGTTCCAAAACCGGAAGGTTTTGAAGGGTGCTGGTGAAATTATAGGCACAAGGGACTTGTCAACTTATGTGTTAGGGTGTCGGGCGCAGTGACAGTACTCCTCAGATGTAAGCGATTTAAAGTTCTGAGTGGGACTGCAAATGATATGGACGTCTAGATATTAAAAAAAAATTGTAGAGCGTATTTTTGCTACAAGATTAGTTAGAGCTTATTTATTCGACACGAATTTCATCGCGCCCACCCCGCGCGGCCGCCTCGCACCGGCGGCGTTTGTGTAACTATCACGGCAAAATACGCTCTATTCATTTAGCTTTTATGTTTTAAGTTTGAGAGTCCCGGGCACGCAGGCGAGACTAGGTTGAATTTGGTCTACGCGGCGGCCCGCGCGGCGACCACGCGGTTGTATTATTCAGAGGAATTTAAATGTTGTTGCCTAGTAAATAGAATTCAGAAACGCCATTAATGTACACGAGGGCGTGGTAACTGGGCAGCCGCGCGAAAACTTTCTCCTCGTATACTAAGGGCTTAGGGGTCAAGAGCCAGTCTTTATATGAACTTAAAAAAATGCCAGATGCCGCAAGCGAAAAAAAAAAAAATAAAAGTAATGGGAGAAAAACGTGCATACGATGCAAACCCAAGGCATCATCCCTCGCACACTAGCTGAAATATACGAATAAATGAACTATTTCCAATACCGCATATCCTACCTCGGTGAAGATGTTTTATAGCTTCGTCGTAGCACTCCAGTTCCACCAAAGCCTGTCCCAAAAAAAAGTGGCCCTTGACTTGATTTGCGTCTATATCCAAAGCACGTCTGCAATCTTGGCATGTTGCCTCCCAGCGCTTCATCTTGAGGTGACATAGTGCCCGATTTGTGAAGTAAGTTGCTACTGACGGGTTTTTTATCTGTGGACAATATATTCATATATCAACGTATCCTATGTGTAGTTCCCAATCTGCCAGATATGTAATTACCGTTGCAATAATCTCATATATTTCAAACAGATAAAAATAATATTCAAAATTTATTTGGAAACCGAAGTAATAATATGAAGCTACCACATTCGCAATTATACAATAAGGTCTTTTTTTTTAAATAACGCACACACTCAACATGGCCCCGTACTAGGGATCCCTGTGTCGCAGGTGCCATGGACACACACATAGACAACCACAAATTACACTAAAACTCACGAGATAAATAAATGTAGGCCATACAAATATTTCTCCCGACCCGGGAATCGAACCTGGGACCTCTGCGTGGCAGTCCGGCATGGTAACCGTTCGGCCACAGAGGCAGTTTAAATAACGCATAAAACTACGCATCTTTCTGTGGCTTTTCTTTAAATTCTACGACATATAAGAAAAATCTTTATATTGAAATGTAAAACTAGATAGTCAGATTTCCAAACTGTGGTGATACCAGACGTAAGAAATAAAACTAAATCTGTGAATTTGCTTAAATAATCTTTTAAAAATAGATAAAAAAAATTAAACCGGCTTTATTTTTTTATATATTTTGTATATTATTCCTCCTAATCTGATGATCATAATAGAACACAACATCCAGAGAGCAAATTAACACACCCAGACATTATCAATAACCTGATATGAACATATCACTTACCTAAACACAAAAAGCGATATTTGCTAATCCTCCAAAAGACTACATTTTGATAAGAGTAATGAAAAGCATATTATATACTAAACTACCTGTGAGCAAGGTAAATAATGAGCTCAGAACATACAATAAACATTACAATTTGACAAATTTGTATTATGTGACAAATGTGAAACTATATAAGATAGTGCTGTTTGTTAATAAAAACTACAAATAGGAAGAACCAAGTAAATAGCTGACAATTGTACAACTATAAATTCTGTTCAACAAAACTTTTTTCTTTTTTTCTACAAACAACTTTTTGCAAAAAAAATGCTTCTAATATTTTGACACCGGTGTATATTTGTAATAGTCATCGAGTATATTAATAACCAGAGATAGACACGAAATAAGGGTCATATCTTTCTTTTCATACCAATCCAAGGCAAATGGGCCTGATATCACTTTTAAATATCAACTCTCGTTTGCGCTGAAATCACAAATTAGAAAACTGGAAAAGTACAGCGCCAACAACCGTCTGTGGTCTCGGTATATTCCAAAAATATTCTGTACTTATAAGATAATATCTCTTATAATGGGGGCTGTTACATTCGGTGGTGTGGGAAAAACAGCGAAACATCACATACACGATGTAATTGTTTTTGTGCGTAAAAACATACAGATTTACGAGGGATGCACAGGCGGAGGTCGACTGTTACGTAACATAGAAATACTGAAACTCGTTGCTCATCGAACCGAACTCGTAACGAGCAATCCGCGAGTAATCGGGCCCCGATTTTACGAACACGTACCCAAAAGTCGAAAAAGTGTTACAAATGACGAAGTGTTTTGTTCTCGACTGAAAGACCTTTTATTGGATAATGAATTATAGTGTAGAGGAGTTTCTTTTAAAGAAATTATAATTATATTTTTAATTTTGGACGTTTGTATTTTGAAAATATTTGAATTATTTTTTGTATTTTTTATTCGTATTTTCCTTTATTTCTCTTTTAATAATTTTATTTTATATTAACATTAAAATCATTATTTACCTTAATGTTATCCCTTGATATTATATTTCGAATTGTGATATTATGAAATTGATAATACGAAATAAATGATTCTATTCTATTCTATTCTTCATCTAATTACAGAACAAACGGAATCACATTTCATCTTTTCTTTTAACGCTCACACTCAACATAGCCCCGCACTAGGGAAACCCTGTGTCGCGGGTGCCATGGACACACACATAGACAACCACAAATTACACCCAAATTCACGAGAGAAATAAATGTAAGCCATACAAATACATATTTCGTCCGGCCCGGGAATCGAACCTAGGACCTCTGCATGGCAGTCCGGCATGGTAACCTTTCGGCCACGGAGGCAGTTGAGTCATCGGTAATTAAATGTGAATTATGTAATTGTACAATTATCGTCCAGTATAGCAAATCACAAGTTAAACTGGTCGCTTTGAACTGAAACAATTGACGATACCCGTAAATTGTTTCGAATTCGGGATAGCCAATCGGAACGCAGGTGTCAACAGCAATGATTTGGCAGAATACTTTGCAAACAAATTAAATTACTTTTCATCTCAACTTATGGTTATATACTCGTTGGTAATAGTTGACATCATGGTAACTTGACTTCCATAGTCGAGTGGCTTGCACATCAATTTTCATGGTGTCGCTATCTCTGAGGTCCTGGGTTGGACCCCTGGCCAGGTCAATGTAAAAAAGTAACTTTAGTGTATTGTCTCGGGTCTGCGTGTTTGCGGTACCAAAGTTGTGTCAAATTTCCATAACATAACACAACAGAGCGACATATGTGATGTGGTCTAATATTTATATATTTATTTAAATTATACACTTACACAAAACTATTTAATACTGACATACAATAGAGTTCTATAACAAATTTACTATAATATCTCATATTTATATAAAAGTGAGTTAGTGCCTCTGCACTCCGCGTATTTTATACGCGCCGACGACGTCATGTGCGCCAATACGCGCCGCAGACGCACTGTAGTCGCACGTATGAATTGCGCATTTTAATAAGAGACAGTTTTCATTTTAGCTTTGTTTGTTAATTTCACTAAATTTTTGAAATGAAGCAACTATATGAAACGTAACTGCCTCGGTGGCCGAACGAGTACCATGCTGGACTGCCACGCGGAGGTCCCGGGTTCGATTCCCGATCCCGGAGAAATAATTAATTGTAAGGCCTATATTTGTGTCGATCATTATAAAAGTGAAGTCCATATTTTAAAACACATTTTTTTTTGCTTAAAAGTATCACATATCGTCATAGCTTTCATTATAAAAGTGAAGCTCCAAAAATTGCACTAACATCCCATAGATAGCATTACTAGTTTACTCGGAGAACTAAAATTATTACACATTAATTTGCTAAAAGCTCATTATTTCTAAATTTAATTATAAAGACTTAATTCGCTCTTACAATGAACACATTTATTTGTGGTTGTCTATGTGTGTGTCCATGGCACCCGCGACACAGAGTTTCCCTAGTGCAGGGAAACTCTGTGTCGCGTGTGGCAGTGTGTGCGTTATTACTATTAATTGTAAGTGTAAACGCCAGCGCAGTACATAAGCTTCTTGCTTGCAGCGCGATGTTTGCGCGCGTTTCAATTGACTCACTACAGCGCGCCTTCGGCGCGTATAAAATTCCCTTTATTTTTTTCCATCCTCTAAGTATAAAATACGTGTATATGCTCTTACACTCAGTCAAACTGACACCTGTCAAGTGAAATGCTTCACTAAACAAAACTGTAAATTACAGGCACAATTTTACAAATTTGTAACTTTTCCGAGAAGAAACAGAATGTAGATTCTGCCATGAGGCAGATGAAATTCCTCTGCATCTCCTTACCCATTGCTGCCCCTAGATGGAACTACAAAGCTCCACACTGGGTAGGTACATGCCACAACCAGATGTCACCAAAACAATCAAAGCCAGGAGAATCCTTCAGTTTTTTAACACAATTGTTGAGTGTGTGCGATGTTATTATTATTAATTGGTCTTGGCTCTAATTTGTAATTAGTGGTGATCACAATAGATCATGTTGCAGTGACGAGGGTCTACATGGGTCATGAATAAAGCCACCCTTACAATAATAAAAGTAAGTTTAATGTTGTATTTTTACAGATTGAGTTTTACTTTTAAATATAATGTTTATTCATAGCACCATCTGAAAACTTGAATAATTTATAACTTGACACCACTGACACTTTCAATTTTCATATGAATTGTTTTTTGTACGACATCGCCGTTATACTCGGAAAAACAATTATTTCACAAAATATCAACTTTGAAATAAATGCAATTGAAATTTCTACAACAAATATTTATTATGCATACCATGGACAGGTATGATAATTTGTAACAGATGCTTCCACATGTTTTACCTAAAGAACAATGGCAAACTCCCATATATTACGTTGTTGTTTTTGTTATAAATACTGAAAAAATAATTATGTGAAAATATAAGTTCAAATTCCTGAACGCATTCTGTTTTGTGTTTACTATTCTGAGAAGTCAAGAATTAAAGATATTCCAGTTTGAAGTTTTGAAGGTTATGTGTTACGTAATTGAATAAAATATATTCAGTGTATTATTATATCAAAATACAGTACAGAAGCCTTAAACAGAGTTAACAGAAGGTGAATGGTGCCGCAGTTTTGTGACATGATGACAGTTCAGAGGAAATTATTCTTTGTACTAGTATGGATAAAAGGCAGGAAGTTAAGCCATAACAAAATAACTGAGTTAATTAATAAATACCACAGACTATTGCATTGGTAACTCGGGAATATTTTTTTTTTGTGAAACATGCTACCTATCCCTGATTTCAGGAACTTTTTTGTCAGTTTTACCATTTTCTCGCTTGGCATTTTGGAGAAGAAATTATCTACTTTGTTATTATTATGCTTATGACAAATCTGTGGAATTTGATATTACGTGAACTAAATGTAAACCATATCCATGCATAGGTACTGAAATTTCTTTTTGAGGTGGCTAGATGTCGCTCAATATTAAGATACTAAGAAACTGCAGAAAGTTGTAAATACCAGTCTGGTTACATACTAATCAGTCATTAGAGTTTCTTATAAATATGATTTTATTTCCCGACTTAGATATGCCGCTATTATAATTTGAAAAATCTAATTTATTTATTTATTCAAACTTGTAACTAAGACATTTGAAGATGCTAACAAATTCTTTTAACTAATTAATACATTCAGGCGTTACTTTGCAAAGTCCATGTTAATAACAATGGAAGCAAATTAATTTGTTACTCTGCAAACCCAGTGAAGGTTAAGTCGTGCAAAATAACTGGGCTTGTGTTGGATACTTTTACATGCAGTTAATTATTCCACGCCGCTTCCGCACAACTACAGTCACAAACCACCACCAAAAACATTTAATTTTTTTAGATTTTTATTAGAATTCTTTTAACTACTATTTTGCCATTGTTCTTTGAAAATGTTTGCATTTTACATATTGCAATTGTGGTGCTGTCATTTTCTGTGAAAATTCCAGATAATTAGTTTTCACAGTATAGCAGTGATAACAGCTATCAATTAATTTAGCATTGTTATGTGGCCACCTTAGATGCTTTATAGGTTCATAATAATTTCAATGTATGACTTGACATCACAAAAAAATCTGTTTTTATCAAATTTCTTCATTTGTAAATATTATTTTGTAACCATAGATCAGGGTTTTTGTGGCATTATGACATTTATATTTTTGTAGGTCATAATATAAAAGAAGCCGTAGTTAAATTTATGTTTTTTCCAAAATATAACCTTATTAGATAGAAATTATATTCGCCAGAGATAACTTTGCTTGTAAAAATGTCAATAGTAAACAATAAAATGAGGCCATTGACACTTAACTTCATTTCTTTACCAGTGCAAGTACTTAAACCATGCAACAATACCAATAATTATGTATTTTGACCCCATATGTTAAGTCTATCTACTGAGTAAGAGTTCGTGAAATGTGTCACAAATATAATATAAGATCTCACCAGAGTCCTCTTTCGAAAATAGTTTTCCAAACCATAGTACAGAATTTCATTTATACTACTAAGGAAATTAGGGCAATTGGTTCCAAGATCTTAGCATAGTTCTGCAATGATAAACATAGAAATTAATAATATAGTACTTACGATAGCCTTAGTGTAGCAGTTCATAGCATCTTCAAAACGTCTCAAGCTGAACAATCGGTTCCCTTGTTCTTTCAATTCTTTGTCAGATAGGTTCGCAGTAGAGTACATATGTTTACTCATGATTCCCGTGTTGTTTCCCACTTTTCTCAAGTCAAAGTATCCGCCAATATCATCATACACCACGTAACCTTCGTCAAAAGCTACGCACGTGGGTTTAAATTAGCTTAAACACTGCAGAAAACACCAGCAAATGAGCAAAATATTTTTCTTCTAGAAATTGATTTGATTTGACGTTTACCATTGGTGACATTGACGTTGACATTTAGGTTTAACGGCTTCGACCCCTAAATTAATGTGTGGCGGCTTTAGACGTTAGGAGAGCGATAAATTCCCCAAAAATGACACTGAAATATTATTTATCAGATATCATTTTCTAACATACCAAAACACACAAAAAAGCCAACTGTTATGCTGTGGGATATTTGCGATTTGTTAATTTTTTAATTCAGAAACACTACCTTATTTACTTTCCATAAAATTATAAGACTTCCAACAACAACAGGTTATGTACTCACAGTGTCCACTCCACTCACATTGGCACACTGTTTACTTAGCTAATTTCATTACCACTAAGAAGGCGTGCAAACGTAATATAAAGAATACCACACAATTTTATAGTTTTTAGAAGTTACACAAAAAGGCAAATTAGAGATAGGAGTCAAAGAGGTCAAAATGATTGGCAATAGCAGTAGTAAAAAGACTTAGGTATATAGTGAGAGTTGAGTGATGCAGCTCAATTAAGCTGACGATTGAAAGGATGATGCACACTTACGTTGTATCCATATTTTATAAGTTTGTTAATAATTTACTCAGATTTTTATTTTTTCGTGTTTCGTAGGTTTTCTTATGTACCAATTTAAGGTTTGTACATAATTGTCTAAGCTTAGGGCACAGTCTAACCAATTATTTTATAACATAAAGTCAACTTCACTTTATGGTTTCATCAGTAGCATAATTATTTTGTATTGTACCTACCTACACTATAAGTAACATTATGTAAAATACAATTCATTTCTAGCTACATAGCATAGTAATATATGATATTGTATTTCCTTTCCATAGAATAATTGGACTTCCTACACACAAGAAAAAGGATATTAAGGTGTGACCAATTGTTATATAATTTTATCATCAGTATACATATAAAGACGACAAGCATTATCAAAATAACATAATATAATAGCATAATATAGCCTTTTAATGTAAGAAATTATGTGAAGATTATATTGGTGATTCATAAGAAGCTACTTTTAACACTTTATAGAGACTAGAAAAGTCACGACTCCATAAACTAAAGCGCTTAACACTGGTTTCTTTCAGCAAATCCATGGATCCTTCCGTTATGTTCTTTCTAAATTTTGGAAGTGCCCTGAAAATTTAATATAATATAATGAATACAAAAAACGTCGCACCATAGTATAATAATTGTACTATGTTTATACAGTGTGCTTTTTAACTGGGACAGTACGGGCAAATCTGAAGCAATATGAGGTAGAGGGAAACTGAAAATTTTAACATAGTAAATTTACTGGTCAAGAATGAGTTGTCCATCATTATCATCATCATCAACAGCCCTTTTACAACAGTACTTTTCACTGCTGAGCACGGGTGGAGACACGAAAGGAGTCTCAGGCGAGGGTTTAGGCAATGGCCTATGGTCCGCCACGCTAGCCCAATGCGGGCTGGGGACTTCACACGTTTTCCGAGGGTTGTGAAACTTTTTTGACGTGCGGTTTCATCACGGTGTTTTTCTTCACCGAAAAGCTTATGGTAAATTTAAAATTCAATTTCGCATATAAATTCCGAGGAATTCAGAGGTGCCAGGCTGGATTTAAACCCACGACCTCTGCTTGAGAGGCGTTAGACCATACCATTAGGTTACGACGACTCCATAGAAATTAATAATATTTACTCATTTTTTAATGTTGATTGACTCATGTTCTTGATATACCTACTGTAGAACTTGGTAAAATAACTGCTTCCGAGGCCGAATGGTTACCATGCCGGACTGCCACACAGAGGTCCCAGGTTCGATTCCCGGGCCGGGAGAAATATTTGTATGGCCTACATTTATTTCTCTCGGGAGTTTGGGTGTGATTTGTGTTTCAGGGGCTATGTTTAGTACCTATGTGCGTTATTATTAAAAAAAAGTAATAAATAGTTTTTTCACCTCAGCAGCTCGAACAAGGCTATTTTGCTGTGTGAAATCAGTGAGCAAAATCTTATTTTGCTCACTCCGTGAGAAAAAGTAGCTTTTTGCTTTTTAAGTGGAGACTTGTCATTTAATGCGAAGGGGTCTAATACAAATTCGACATATTTCAAAATCAGTCGCTCCGTCCCTTTCACTTCATTACAAGAAAAAGGAAAAAGAAAATTATGGTTTATTCGTACTTCGATATTTAAGCTACATAGTAGACCCCCACAAAATGGCTGAACGAGTGCACGTTCGGAAACTCGTCAATTCATCTAAAAGATAAATTATGTGAGAAATACAAATACGATTTTATACTATGATAATTTAGTTTTTACAATTTTCATTAAAAATAAAGCAAGTGTTGCAATAAAAATATGCTAAATTTATAACGTCAATTAAAGATAACAATATTTACAATGTGTGATTTCAATGAATACAAGCGAGAACGTTCCGGAACGCAATAAATAAAAGCGCGCTTTCTTTTTTTTTTAATTCAAAATTTCTTATTTGCTTGCGATAGGTACTTCTTTGATAGTTAATTGGATACCTACCTACGTAATAAAATAGAAAATATGAGCGATTCCAGTGAAGACGACAATTTTTTAACTCCTCCAGAGTTAGTTGAAACTGTTAAAAATGCTGAACTAAGTTTCTTGCCTAGTAAATCTCGTGAAAAGTACCTGAAAGTCTACGAACATTTTGACAAATGGAGGCACGATAAGGGCGCAGGAAACACTGTCGGAAACTGTGCTTCTGTCTTATTTCATTGAAATGTCGCATACAAAACAGCCGTCAACGATGTGGAGTATATATTCGATGTTGAAAGCTACATTACAAACTAAAAATAACGTCCATATAAACACTTACGCAAAGCTGATTGCGTTTTTGAAAAGATCGGCCGTCGGCCACAAATCAAAAAAATCGAAAGTTTTCACGGCTGCTAATATTGAAAAATTTCTTAATGAAGCTCCAGATTGCACTTTCCTAGCCGCAAAAGTAAGTATTGAATATTATTACTGTTGTCGTAGCGTTATATTTTAATTGTTAATACAATTTGGACTTTGGTAGTTATGTTATCAATTTCTATCAACATAATTATACTTACCTACTTAAATGTGTTGTTTTGGCGACTTGTATTGGAACTTTATGGTTAAAAATAACGCTACATATTATGAGAAATCCACGTTTAAGACTGCTCTAAAAGACACAATACTTATTGACGTTTTATTTATGTTTCAGGTCATCCTTATCATTGGAATAAACGGAGCATACCGCTCCAACGAGTTATTGAATCTAACTCCTAATGCCATTGAACAACATTCCAGCGACCTTCTTTTGATTAACCTGCCAAATACGAAAACAAATATAGACAGGTCGTTCGTCGTCCGTGTGGAATACGCACACGTTGTCCAGAAATATAAAGCATTGCGCCCTCCCAATACGATCACAGACCGCTTTTTCATACAATATCGTAATGGAAAATGTACGCGGCAACCGATGGGTATTAATAAAATAGGAGCGACTGCACGAGAAATCGCAACATTTTTAGATTTGAAAGAGCCGCAGCTATACACTGGCCACTGCTTCAGGCGAACATCAGCCACTCTTTTGGCAGATGGAGGAGCTGACCTCACAACGTTGAAGCGCCATGGCGGTTGGAGATCAAATACAGTGGCTGAAGGATATATCGAAGATTCAATAGAAAATAAATCAAAAATCTGTAAGCGTATTATAGATTCGATAAACCTAAAACAGACTTCGCATTCTTGGGCACAACCTAGCACCTCCAGTGATGCGAATCATACCCAAACCCGCCCAGAATCACCAACTTTTACGGTGCGGGAAGGGTCACAATCCAGCTCAACTCATAATGAAACCTCGACCACTACTCAAGTAGCAAACACTACGACGATTACTGTTACCAAATAAAACAGTAACTTTTAATCTACAGAATTGTACAAACTTCACGTTCCACTTTTAATTTTTTGTAAATTCTGTATTTTTGTAAATATACAATGATGCATTTGCTTTCATGACGTGTTTTTATTACTTGTCCCTTTAGTATATATATATGTTCTCGCTGCTGAGGTGAAAAGTTGTATGTATCACGCGAGAGCAAAGTTATTTTGCAGCTCGTATTTTTGAGTCCCTCGCTTCGCTCAAGATTCTAATTCTGAATCACTCGCTACGCTCGTGATTCAACTATAGAATCTTTCGCTTGCTCAGGACTCAAAAACAGCACTCGCACCAAAAAACGACTTTGCTCTCTTGTTGAACAAATAACTATTTTTCATACAGTGAGTGCACGCAATGTACCAATGATAGTCGAAGTTTCCTTGTTATACATGGTTTTGGGTTTTCCCATGCTATCTTAGTTTAAAAAACACATGTATATTGTATATTATTCAAACATTACTTGGCGAAATTCAATGTCAAACCAAAAACTTATTTTTAAAGAATATTCCTACAATCGACCCTTTGGTTCTTTAATCAGCAAAAGCAAACAATAGATAAAAAGCTTATTGAAATTAATTGCTATTCATTTAGGTGCGTACTTATAAAAGTCATAAAAAAATGTCGTTATAGGAAACTAATTTCTTTTTCAAATAAGATGTAATACATATAATATAAATAAGGACAATAAGCAAGAAATTTAAAAAAATACCCATGACAGGATAGTTATAATAGTATAATAATAGTTGGTCTATCTGATGTTATATGGAAAATTAAATCCAAACGTGAAGGAACCTAATTTCAATTTATAACGTTCAGTGGTATCACTTACGCTAACGCGATTGCTGGGTCCTTCTTGATTTTGTGCTCTAATGGTAACTGTAAATCATACTTCATCAGGGGCGTCGGAAAACGAGCGTCTTCAAACCGTAGAAGCGATCCGGCATTGGGCTATAAAATCAAATTTGTCTTACCAGGCACTATTCTAGCTTCACATTGTAAATCAGTTTCTACCATACCTATAGGTACTGGCGAAAAGCCTTTTCTCTAATTTTTTTTTATTTCCAACAGTGCATTGTCTTTCATCCACTAAATTAATTCTAATTGAGGCTTTCAGTACAAAACTTGTGTAACTTTTTTAAAAATCTTTATTTATTTAGGAACTTTTATACAATGTATATGCCAGTTTTGTCTGGGCGGCGCTGTTGGAGTATACTGCTGCTGTATACCAACTAAGCATAATGCTTAGTTGGTATAGCGTCTGGCAATACATAATAATTATAACAAACTAGTGGAGTAATTTCACAAAAATAATTGAATATCAATTCAATAAAAATTTAAAATACAGTGAATAGCGACATCTCTCGCCAGGGCTGGTAGCTGCAAAGGTATCTAACTGGGTGATAAAACTTTCATAGATTTCCCATAGATGGCGCTACGACTAAAAACTCGTTGAAAAACCAAATACAAAGACACGACAACGAGCACATAGAAAAATTCGTGAGGTCCGCTGGTTCGTTCCATTGCTTCGTTGGTATAGCGTCTGGCACGGCATGCTAGAAGACGTCGGTTCGAATCCGGCCGGATCGAAGGATTTTTTTCTGAGTGTTCGATATTTGTATTAATAATTATAACAAACTAGTGGAGTAATTTCACAAAAATAATTAACAATAATAATAATAACGTACACACTCAACATAGTCCCGCACTAGGGAAACCCTGTGTCGCGGGTGCCATGGACACACACGTAGACAACCACAAATTACATCCAAACTCACGAGAGAAATAAATGTAGGCCATACAAATATTTCTCCCGACCCGGGAATTGAACCTGGGACCTCTGCATGGCAGTCTGGCATGGTAACCGTTCGGCCACGGAGGCGGTTATTGAATATCATATATTATAATATCATATATTCAATATTCAATTGAATATCAATTCAATAAAAATTTAAAAAAGTAATAGTATTTTTGCTTGTTTCGTGTGAGGACTGCTTAATGTACAATTTAAAACACCTAAGGATGATCGGTTGATCTGCAGGTCTCTCATCAGCACCGCCCTCTGTTGTTTGTACTGGACACATTCCAGGAACAAATGCTAAGCATCTTCCACTACTGCTCATAACTCGCAATTAGGAGAATTGTTTTTTTTTTTCATTAAAATAGCAACAGTGTTTAATGGAACGTGTCCGGTCAAAATATTATAGAGGATAAGGAGGGATTTAAATTAATATATTTTAATGTTTTGTGTACTACGTTGAGGAAATCACGCGGAACAGATTATTGGGACATTTTAAAACAGCAAAAAAATTGGGATTTTTTTCATTGACTTGATTTTTTCTTCATTTTATTGCACTAAATGTTGTATAAATTATAAAAAAAATAGTGATTTTTATCATCCTGTTTTAATAATAAAATATTTTTCATACATGAAACAGCATCCAATTATAAAATAATTATGTTTACTATCATTTAAAGTAATATTGTAGATAAACTTTAAATGTGGGTTACACCATTTTTGCACTGATAGTTTCAATTAATTGTAATCCTAAATAAAGTTTTCGATTTAAATACATTATCAAATTAATTTTTAACATTTGGTAACAAATTTTAAAAATGAATTTGATAAAAAATTTGCTACCTTGTGATATATCATTTAGGCTGGCCTAAATAATACATCACAAGTTACAATTTTTTTTATTTTTTTATTTATTTATATACCCATAAAAATATACATAATTTCAACAAGAAAGAAGATATCCATAATATTAACCTTAGAGCTAAGTTCAAACTAATGGTACCACGATTGTTTAACCAAGGTAAACGACTCTTTTATGGGGAACTGTATACGCTTTTACAATAAGATTCCGGAGCATATATTAAGATTATCATTTCCTAAGTTTAAAAATATTTTGATTGAAAAGTCATATTACAAACTTCAAGACTACGCGTTAGATAAAGATGTAAGGAAAGACGACACGGCTCCAGAATCCACACAAATTTGATTCAAAGTGTATTCCATAGCATTTAAGTTTATTTGAAAAGAGCAATCCCTGGAGTTTCTTGCTTGTTCTTCTCAGGGAAGTCAGCGTAGTGAACGAGCAGTAGCTTAAATGTGACGTTTTCAAGTGTAAATTTATTTTACCCATGGAATAAATGATCTTTGACTTTGACTTTTTGTTATTTTGTAGACCACGTGCCATTTTTTTCTGTTTTACGTAGACCCCTGTCTGATTTTTCACAAATTCATCAACTATCGAGTAGATACTTAAGCTTTCGAGCTCTACCTCAAATCTATCTGAAAGGCAAGCGTATCCGTAATAAATAATACGTTGGTTTATTTACCCATCGCATTCACTAATTATAAAGAAAATTTGTTTATCTCAATTCTATATAGTCTGTTTCACCTGACTGTGTTATCAATGCTTATTTACTTATTCTACTTTCCATTACGTTGTAGGTAATGTAAACAATTTGTACCTTCTAAGGTAAATTAAATATCATAAAAACACATAAAATAGTGTTGCAACGATTAGTATATTCGACCTCTGCCGGAATATTGAATTTAGCCAAACTGTTTGGCCTGATAAAAATTAAAACTGGCATGAAAAATCAAACTAATTACCTTCACTTATGATAAATCATTTTGTACATTTAACAAAACAGGTAATTGGATTGTCAAGTTTATAATTTAAAATGTTGTTTATCATTTCACTTCAGTTTGATTAACATTTTTTATATTTTTTATAGCTGTTTTTTATATTTTAGTTTGCAAATAATATAATATTATAAGTACACTTGAAATATTGTTTGCCTTTATTAGTCATGGCTCAACTACAAAGAGTTCGTTGGTAGATTTCATTTGATTTGTAATTTTTTTTTGTTTTCATAGGAAAATAACTTAGTCAAGTTACATTTCCTTTGAATCTTTTACATAAATAAGGAAAATTATGCTTTCTCGGACTTGCAATGTCAATTTTCAGCATTAATATTAGCTATGTGATAAATTCGTTTTTTTTCTTATTTCTTTCTTTTATTATCTGCTATCCTATGGTATTTGGCCGAATAAAAAAAGTCCGAATAAGGCGCATGCCGTATAGTAACCGAATATTTTTTATGTTATTTTTTTATTGATACCAAGTGATAGGAGAAACGGAGAAACAAGTCGTGCGCCTGGTGTTAAGCGACACGCCTGTTCATGGCTGTTGCAGTGCCACTTAGAGCTTTAAATCACAAAGAGCTGAGAGACACTGCCACTGCGCCTGTCACCCTTGAGACATAAGTTGACAAGTCCCATGTGCCAGTAATTTCACCAGCACCCTTACCTTTCAAAACCGAAACACAGTAATGCTATGGGTACTTACAGTTTCGCGACAGAAATAGGTAAGGACAGTACTTCCCTGGACGAACTCGTTCACAAGGAGCTCTACTGCTACTAAATTCGGTGCAACTCTAATTTATAGTCATATACAATCATCAAGTGTTGACCTATAGTAACAAAATTAAAACCCATTTATTCTTACATTCTTTTTTGTCTTGGTCATCTTAATGATGTAACGGCACCATTGGTCGAGATGTTCATCGGCAGCACCGCGACGATCTAAACGCTCCTGCAACTCCGCCAAGTTCTGGATTGCCTTTGGTTTCTAAAAAAAGTAGTACTGTTTGTAGCCTTTGCCGATCGAGAAGTTCGAATAATCGTACGGGTGTGACGTCATTTCGGTCTGGTTTCGATTCGGGTGTTGTGAATAAAAATGAAAAGAAATCGTACAATATCAAATCGAATCGGTCGACAAGTGAGTTATCGTAAGGTTCTGAATCGACCCCCAGGCAACCAGGTACTTAAGGTAAGTGTTAATCAGAACTACTTGTTTCTTTAATGGCTGGCGCTTTTCTAAGATTTTTTGAAATATCAATTCGAAAACTGTATTTCGTGCTTTAATACTGGTTAAGGTGATAATTTTCCATTATACTGTTAGGTACGTCTGTCGCAACAACACCATGAGTTTAGCTTTGATTTGAATAGAATTGCTCACACACATCTGTACTGTGAAAGACGCCGTGTGTGAATTGCCTTATTTGCCGACGATTATTTATTGTTAACATTTTAGTAGCCGATTATCTTGCTTGAAAAGTATATTTATAAACTCTTATATATACATATATATACTCCCAGACGCACAATTCGAGCAACCTCGCATTTTTGTCGTAAAGGTAAGAATACGAAAATAGTGTTATCGTCGAAGAAAAAGTTTTACCCCGGTTTTGCAAATCCAAATTCCTAACAAGGACTTATGGAAAAGACGTTTAGTATACTAGTTTCAAATTTGCATAATAGTTTTTCATCAATCAAACATTGTTTAAGCTTAGGGCACTTAATACTGGAAATGTGTGGTGGCTCGAATTATGTGTCCGGAAGCATTGACTTAGGAAGTGTATTTTTAAGTTGGCATATACTTAAAAATGGAGGAAAAATAAAGGTTCCGAAAGCAAATGATATCGCAGTGATCTGACGCTAACTGTAACAATAAGCGGTGTTAATTGTAACAGTTACTGAACAATAAATGCATAATAATAATTAAAATAAATAATAATAATAATAATAAAATTAAAATGGATCATATTTCACAACAATCACAATCTTGTGCAAATTACAATAAAGCCTATAACAGGACAGCTTAATTTTTTAATATACTAAACCTGCGAAACAAATGCTTAGTAACCGAAAATACATATCCTTTTAAATAAATTTGTTTTTACCATAGCTTCGTACTTTTTCATAGTTTTTAAACAAATTTTATCATAGTTTTTATCGAGCTTTGGCTACACGGTTATCAGTTTCAAAATTGTTTATGAATGCATTAGGCTTTCTGAACAGAAATGAATCTGACTGATATAGGTTAGAAGAAAAACTTCATTTTTGTAAAGCCAACCTGCACATAATAGATAGGGGCTCGGTATTATCCAGCTCTTCCCTGCTTTAACATTGTGTTCCTACATATTACAACTTACGGTTCTAACAGTAGTCCTCATCCTTTCATCGAAATAATGCCTAAAAGAGAAAGTAGATTTCTCGCTAGTCTTCACGCTAGGTGAATATTTGCGCGTAACACTCTTTGTATTTGATTGCGTTATGGAACCCGTAGCTACTGAGACTGGGCCGCCTGTGATATTTGGGATGCTGGTAAATATATCCATGCTGGTGTCGTGTCTTAGCATCATCTCCTGTAATGGCCGAAAACCGTTAAGAGAATCTACCTCTGTAAAACATAAAATATAGAAAGAAAGAAAGAAAGAAAGAAAAACGTTTAAGTCACTTTACATCTCTAAACTATAAACATAATATTAAATTGATAGCTATTTATTAAATAATCTATAAATAAGAATGCAAAGTGACACAAAAGAGGAAAAGGAGACGACTCAGCAAAAAGTCTATCTCTGGCGAGAGAGACGCTGATTTTCAGTCGTTCCTGTTGCATCATCGACTGGATGTTGAGAGAGCGGTACCTACATATTATTATGTTGTGTGTATCCTCTGTTGTGACATATATATTCTTAATTATTTTCAATACGAAAACCTTAAAACCTTAGTATTATATAACAATTAATATTTTAAATCTGTCAATAAGTATTTACTACTAAAGAAACACGGACCTACAACAGCGTAATCATGTAAATAGAAATATACAACTTTAAGCATTACATTGGTATGTTAGTGCACATAAATATAACAAGCTGGCTAGACTAAGAAACTTCCGACATCAGAGCATACGCTGCTTTTCCAATAACATAATTATATATACTATATATAACATAATTATATATAATATACTGAGGTATTTCAGTGTTTTTTTTATATTAAGGGACGGAACAAACAAATCGTGCGCCAGGTGGTAAGCAACACGTCTGTCCAGAACATTTGCAGAGCCGCACAGAGTGGCACTGTCACTGCGTCCGTCACCTTGAGACTTAAGTTGAAAAGTCCCATGAGCCTATAGTTTCACCAACACACGTACCTTTGAAAACCGAAACACATTACTTCTTATCGGCAGAAATAGGTAAGGTGGCTGGACTTCCCTGGAGGAACTCTTCCTCAAGGAGCCCTACTACTACTAAAACATTTATAGTATAAAGAAGTGGTCCAGGAAGTAGCAGGTAACGGCTGATATTTACAAAATGAATTTTGACTTCGAATACGAAAAAATAGCGAGTTAAGTAAATGTTTCGTATTTACAATACGAACTTCGCTTAAATTTAAACAAGAAATTAAATTAAACTTTGTGTTTACTCAGTAATTTCTTACTTAAACTTAAGTAAAATTTTGTAAATACTAAAAACTTGCTTAGTTTATACATAGTCAATGTCAAAGTTCGTTTTATAAGAATTTTAAACTAACCTGTAGCTTTTCCATGTCATTGTTAAGTTTGTTTCTAGCGACCCATTCAACATGCATGTCTTCAACGAGATAAGCCCAGTACTTATTTACACGAGCGCATTCTCCCAATGATTGCTTAGGCAGTAAAGACAGGATGCGTTTGCCAATGGTCGCAGGTAGTAATTGCAGCTAGAATGTACACACACCGGCACATTTAGTGAACCAAAAAGAAAGTTAGAGATTACAAAATAGCAGCATCTTTATACATCGATTGCTTAGATTTTCGCGATTGTAACAAAAAATAAAACTATTTTTTCGGATCCAAATCGCGTATATTTGTTTTTCAAACAAACTGACGTTTAGGGCCCTTTACAGGTCTCATAATCACGGCTGACTGACGCGAGTCATAGTATCGTAGTAGACATCCGAAGCCTCAGTTTTTTGGAACCCTACACCTGGTCTTACCTGGTTAAATTATTCAATTTTCTCACGCTAAGCCTGGTCTTCACATTTACGCTCATCCTGCCTGAACCGTCACCTTCACCACGCGAGTGTAGAGCAGTTGTATAAGTGTGACGCGCCACAGGTGCAACCGAAGCCGGCGCTCGGGATGACGTAGAACTGCACCTCCCGATTACCAAGTGTTGCTACAGTGGGTATATCCACTGCTGCACTACCACCGCAGTTTCATCATCAACCTCGCTACTCTTCGGACCTGCTCTACAGCCGCTGTCTAGCCAAGAACTTCACTGCTCTCCAGTCCTGCACCTCGTTATCGGTCTTCAACATTCGAGAGCAGAGGCCTCTAACTTCGTGCCTTCATTTTCTCTTATTTTCATTTACACACTACACCACTTACTCTACTACAACTACCTACACTCTAACACACTGTTTCTTTTCTGTATACCTATAAACGTATTGTTTTATCTTGCAATTCTCCTACCCTTTCATTTCGTACCTCTTTACCTTTCCAAAAGCTTTTTAACCCTACAATGTGTTAACAAGTGTTAACAAGAACTTAAAACAAATTACTGAAAAAAATAACATACGACTAATTTTATGTTTTCAAATTAGAGCTAAGCTTTACAAAAAAAGGAACTTTAAAAAAACACTTGGATTAAGCTTCACTGGGATTTCCAACCCTATTTATAAGCAATGTGGCGATAGTAGATTGTTTTTTTTTAGAGACCTTACTTATACAGTTGATTCTTCTTTTTTTTTAGAGACCTTACTTATACAGTTGACTCTTATTGGTAAATGGGAATTAATAGGGAGGCAGTTGACACCAGATAAAACTTACAAAATCAACGGTTTCAATAACCTCAGGCTTAGGCCGATTGACTTTCCAAATCTTTCTCGTAGTGCCATCTTTGAAGGTCATCTCGAATTCTTCCAATTTTTGAGAATCACGGATCGTTTTTATAACTGAATTCCACGCGGCTTCATTCTCTTCTAACTGAAAAAAAGAGTATTTTGTCTAGAGTAAATGAATATGATTTTTTGCATTTATTTTAATTCGCCCTTCCCACCGAATAATGTGGTAATATGCTGCTGCGGTAGTTTTCATTTTATTGCATATTCGGTATTTAGAGCGTTAATTAGACTTTGTAATATTTTTTTGTAATAGGTATTTCTATGGATATTTATAAAAGTACATTAATCTCATTGACCACGTAATGAACATAATAATATTATTCCCTATCTAAACACCCTTTTTACACGAATAACACCATAACAAGTTAGTACAGAAAAGAAACGTCGGTTTGTTTGAAAAAACAAATATACGCGATTTAAATCCGGAAAAATATTTTCATTTCCTACGTTAGTACCGATTATGCAATCGTTAATTTTTTCCTTAAGTAATGATAACCATTCTATTCGCGTAAGAAACACATTAAACCAATTATATACGTGTGCTATTTTTATTTTTATATAGAACGTATGTGCATAATTACATTAGTATTCATTCATCAACGCATATTACTGTAATGTACTATTACTCTAATTAATAAAATAAAATAAAATAAAAATAATATAAAATAAAAAATATGTCATTTTATTATAATTCATAATAAATAAGTTAGATACGTTGTGTGAATATTATTCCTTAAGATTCCTGTTATACCATGTATTTTAAGTCTTTTGTTTATGCTTTTATTTGTATGGTATTTTATCGAATATTACCCTAGTATAATAAGACAAGCATGGTAACTATGAAGCTGCAGCTGTTTGTATGAACAAACAGCTGCAGCTACACATCCATGTGCACGCCTGCTGCGCGTGCCGTGTGCGAACGCACACATTCGCATATTCTCCCACGCGCTTTTCATTATTACACGAATCTGTACGTCTATAAACGACGCGAGACACGCACGCATGCATACAGGTTGCACTGCTACGTTTCTATGGAGTTACCATACTGGTCTTGTTAAAATTTGTTATTACTAAGTGTGTAAAGTAACCATAATTACGTTTTTCTGAGCACTTCTAACAGGAGACGCTTTAGCACTATCCCCCCCGTTGCCAGATCCCGACACTCCTGCAGTCTTGGGTTTCGTTGGAGAAGAGTCTCTTTTAATCTGAGAAAATGATTACTTCTAGGAATAGTCAAGTTTTTCAAATAAATTGCAATAAAAATATCAATAAATTGTATCCGTTGATAAATTTATTTTATAGATGGCCAAATGGTTTGGTCTATCGTCTCTCAAGCAGAGGCCGTGGGTTAGAGTTAGGGCTCGCACCTTCGAGTTTCTCGGAATTTAAGTGCGAAATTTAATTTAATTTGAAACTTACCACGAGCATCGTGATGAAACGTACATGTCGAAGAAGGCTCAAAACCCTCGGAAAAACTTGTGAAGTCCCCAACCCGCATTGGGCCGGCGTGATGGACTAAGGCCAGAAAACAAAAAAGTAACGAGAATGGACACTCCGCCCCTCCCTAGCTTTAGATACCGCACCACGCCCCGCACATTGACGGACACTTTGACTGAACGGCAACAAGACTGCCGGCGAGCCATTTTCGCGCGCAAAGACGGTTTTGATATTTGAACATAGATTTCATTTATTGATTACGAAACTTGTACGTTAATACATAACATCATTGTATATTACTATTTATAATGCTCGTGTCGTGAGTCGTGCTATGTACGGCTGTTTATCATCATTTAGACGGGATAAAGAGATGAGTTTCTTTCGTTTTCCGAATGAATGAAAAATATAATATTATATTGATATAAATACCTAATGAACATGTGTAATTATTAGAATTCTATTAATAGAATTATAGATAACAGATTCGAGGTAGAATTTTCGCTACGTTTTCGCTCTGACCAGGTAATATTACGAGAAAGTAATGGGTAATCCTGCCACTTCACGCACACATTTGCGCATGTGCAGATAGCGCCTTGTTGTATGTAGTAGTAGTAGTAGGTAAATAACTTTCAACCGTTGTATGGAGTGTCCGGGGTGTGCTATGGCCTAAACCCTCGCCTGTGAGGAGACCTGTGCCCAGCTATGAGACATGTAGACGGGTTGATGATGATAATAATGATAAATTTTCTATCACCGAAGATTTGTTTTCTAAATATTTCTCGAAAACTAAATCAAAAGCCGTTTCCATTAAAGTCGTATCGTCAAAGCCATCAATTGTAGAAACAGCAAGCCAATGTTGATTAGATTAATTCATATTCGAACCTGGTCAGTAGCTAAAACCGGATCATTTTGCTGTAGCACCTCGCCCACTACGATACATTCGAAGAGGTTTTGCAGCTGGAGATCACGATTATACTCATAGATGTGTTGCGCAATACGAAGGACATCCCGCATCAGAGGGCTTCCAGTTATATATAACAGCTCTAATAGCGTCATTGCTTGAGATTCCTGAAAATAAGTTGTGCATAATTATTATATGTTTTTACGCGCCAGACATGCACACCAATTACCTGATCTCAAACTCGGGAATTCACTCTACTGTGAGTACTCAGAGCCACGAAATTCACTTCAGGGTATTTACCTAGAACATCCAGACCATAACCAATTTAAGAAAGTTCATATCCCAAATTGGTCATAACGGAAATAGAAACCGTTGGGCCACTGAGGTCGTCGAAATCTATATTCTGTTACCATCGAGTTAAAAACGAGAATTTCCTTTAAACAGGTTGCGACATCTAACATTGTGACAGCAAATCGTTACACCGTAATGAAGATTTCCCAAGATACAGTTATTGCTGCTATATCTAAGTAATTACGGCCTAAGTCGTAGAGAATTGAACGAGTCACTTACAGGATCAAGAGTACGGAACCACCGTCGCTCATCAGTCATAACTTGAGCGAGGTCATTCACTGGTTGCGCCGTCCTATTGTGATCGAGAGGGATCTGATCGTACGGACTCATAGTTTCTGGATGACTGTGAACAATAATAATAAATCTACAGAGCAGCTTGTGACGAGTGATAAAGTAGGTAGCGCGACTATGGCACCTCGCAGAAAATGTCCAAAAGCCTCACAAGGATTACTAGAGAGGAGCGACAGAGCAGATTTGCTCGAGACCCGAATATATTAAAGAGAATAATGAAGTATGTCATACACCACCCTGCCCTTGACAGGCACCGAGAAAGCGCAACCGGGGTGCATCAGCGACCGGCGATGATACCCGGATTGTCTATCCTTCAAAAATTCCTTTGAGACCCTCTACGCGCTGAATCAATGCCACGAATCCAAAATTCGGACTGTTGTGGCCCGTTTCAACCACAGACATGTTAAGTATAATAACTAAAAAAAAATTAAGCTAATTTTAAAAAACACAGCCTTACGCTCTTAAGCTTAGACGCCCTTGAAGGCTTATCACTGACCAAATAAAGGCTGTGAAAAACGTACTACAACGCCGGTAACTTACTTCCAAAAAGAAAGCACACAATCTTTAGTACGACAGATCCATATAGACTTGAGAACAAGCGAGAGCGCCCAGGCACTCCGTAGATCGTCTAAAAGTGCTATCACGAAACGTTTCTTATTCGCGAACGACGTACGCATGAACCAATACTTCGTTGCATGAAGATGACAACTAAAATTGTGTACCACTTCCTCATAATCGCCTTCCGCTGTGGAAAATAATTTGACAATAAAGTTTTGAAATTTACTTAGGAACTAGAGTTTATGAGGCAGCATGCGAATAGCTACGAGTTTAAACTGAAAATCAGCCGACTGTTTTAACGCATTCAATACCAGCAATGTGTGAGCGTTCATCTGACTTTCACCCAGTGCCTTGAACGCTACTGTAAATTTATACATTTCGAAATCTTTGCCAAGTGTCGTCAACGCAAATGTCGTGATCATTAATTTTTTTTCTCTGAGAGCAGGACGCCTATAAATTTATTATTGTTTTAAACTTAAAAAGTTACAAAAATGAAAAAAAAACTAAAAATGTTTAATGTTTTAAAAAAAGAACTAATATTCTGTAGTCGTTTTGAACTAATATTGTGTAGTCTTTTTTTATTTATTCAATTTCAAACAAATTTTATAAAAAACGACGCTCTTTTATCGCTAGGTATAGTCTCATGGGCTATATGTATATTTTTCGCTTTCGCACACTTTAAAAAAAAATAATATCACGTGTATACATTAAAACGGGACATTGTTATATATTTTGGAGACAGCGGAACACGAAGCTTTAAAACGGGACTGTTCCGCTCAAACGGTTGGGACGTATGGTCGCGTTAGCTATGTTCCACAATTATAAAGTTAGAGCCGATTTTAAGGACGCGAATATACTTCATAAGATAATTACATACAATTTAAACATGTATGAAACTTCTATAAAAAAAATGATATATTATATTTTTTTATATAATACTATATACTATAAATATTATAAACTATAAATATTGAACAGTTAGAGTATTAAGTGACATAATATTTCATAGTTATGGAGTGTTTTAAAATAGCCACAAATTGTACCTTGCCATGCTAAATGTTACGTGATGTCACCATATCGGCGAATAATATTTTTTTTTTTTATTATTATTACATTATTATTATTATTATTGTTTAATGTCTTTTATCTCACTTTAATTTTTGGTCCTAAAATAGCATACGGGTATATAAAAAAGGTATATAAAAAATCAGGAATTTTCAAAATCTGGAGCATTGTTTGGATAATTGGTTTGGAAGAGAATGAATCAATGACAATTTACTATAAACTCATATTTTCGTTAGTGCACTGGATAGTCGTCAAACTCGAGCGTTTGAAGCACTGAGCGAAGTCCTAAAAACAATGCTGGCAGTGAATGCGTTAACCTTTTGTCCACATTACTTACTTTTATTTAAACTACTATGCCAATATTGTAAGTAATTTCTGAGTCTTGTGGTGAAATACGCTTATTTTTATTTATTGAAAAATATGGAATTATGATCTATTACCATTCTGTAATAAATTATTCCAATTAATGGCCATTAAGTAGCAATTACTAGTAATAACATAATGAAATTACAGGCACATGGGACTTGACACCTTATGTCTCAAGGTGATGGGCGCAGTGGGAATGCCCCTCAGATCTTTGCAATTTAAAACTCTGAGTGGCACTGCAACTGCTATGGCCAAGCGAGTCGCTTTCCACCAGGGGCATGACTTGTTCGTCCCGTCACTTGGTATTATAATAAAAAAAAACAAAAAATAACAGCGTAATTAATGACGTAAGAAGCAAACGCGATGCAGCAGCGATGCTGTCGCTGATCGTCTACCTCTACACGCGCGTAATTT
>NW_020654051.1:8303466-8312804 GCF_003589595.1 Hyposmocoma kahamanoa | reverse complement strand
AGCAGCGATGCTGTCGCTGATCGTCTACCTCTACACGCGCGTAATTTTAAGCAGCGATGCAAACGCGCGACTGCATCGATACAAACACGCGATTGCATCGCGACACTTGCGATTCATAGGCGATTGCATCGCTGCTAAAATTCGCCGTGTGTAAGCACTCTTAGTCGATTATAAGTAAGTACAGGTACTTACTATACACCATATCCATTAGAATTAAGTCATTTAACAAACGCACTTGTTTTGTTAATTCAGTAAATGAACCCGGTTTGGCCATTCGTAATGTTAAATTTTACGTTTCATTGAAGTAATTATATTTAGTGTTATGTTTGGCAAGCACCTAAAATAAATGTAACCACACCCAGAATATAAAAGTGTTTATAAGAGTAAATATCGATACAATAGAAAAAACATGTAACTTCTTTTTGGGTTTTAGTTGAAATCCTTTCATTTTATATTATAAGAAAATAATCTAATTGTATATTTAACAATAAATATTTATCACTTGAATGATAAAAACTATACGCACAATTATCAAATCAAAGTACAAATGGCACTTTGTTGACGAAAACAATTTGCTGCAATTTTATGTAAGTATGACACTGACAAATAAATCATTAATTATCATTCTTTCGAAAATAATTTTTCACACGTGGCCAGTATCATCAGACTATCAGAGTGCTCAGAGCTCTACAACAACTTTATTGAACTATCATGTAGATTGTGTATGTCATTTAAATATAGGCGTTATACGAGGCCAGATGGTCAGATAAAAGGCAAGCACAGAGCGCCCGGCGCGGCTGATTGCTCGCAATTTTCTAAGTAGATCCCATTGCAGGGTCAAGCCTACAATAGCCGCGTCTCATGTGATGTTCCAGTTACGAATCTGCGCTCACCTCTGACGCTGTCAGTCGGGAATAGTCGGGAACTGCCATGCATATACACAATATACATGTGAAATCAAATAAACCCCAAAGATTGTATAATACAGGGTCAAGTTATTCAGGACCCTGTCGGAGTACAATACTTATAATTATAGCAACATTAATAGTTATTATCTATATAATTTTAAAGAAACCGGATGATTCTTTAGAAGATCCCTCAGACCAGTATGTTATTAGGAGTATTCCCAAACTTTATACCAAGTTGGAAGGTATTGACGCCGAAGAAAGGGACGTGTTTCAGGGATTTCGTACTTCGTTCTTGCCTCCTGAAGAGATAGTACTTGCTCGAAGGGACACGGGCAGTAAGAAGGAATTTTACGAAGGGAATGTGACTAGTGATATCTTTATATGGGGATCGACCGATAAGCAGAATTTATCTCCAACCAGACTAAAACGTACAAGTCGCTTTACGTTTTCCTCCCAGGACTACCCGTAAGTTGAAACGTTGAAATCTTTTTTCAACACTATGTGCATCCTTGTGGAAATATAAATATATTATTGCAGTGACGAAAACCCATCGCAACCTAGAAGAAAATTCGAAAGCGATGAAGTAGATGATGCCCAAGATAACCAGAGTGAGGTAGAAGAGGAATATGAATCGTCAGATACTAGTGAACAGTATGAAGACGCTGAAAATTTAGAACGGTGTGTTCAAATGAGTATTTGTAACTACTTAGCTTTATATAACGATGTTCGGTATATGTACACGTTTTTGACCCTTTATCTGCAGTGTAGTAAGACCAGAACTACACGTGGACCGAGGCCCTTTAGACGATGTGGTAGAACAAATCAGAGGTCAACCAGAGTTGGAAGAAGGAGAATTAGGATCGTCAGCTTACCAGTATAAGCCGGGGAAAAATTATGCAGGTATAATAAGTAACTCAACGCAATTTAACAGCATAGTATAATAATAATATTTTGTTGAATTTTTATGAAGTTACACTGTAGGTACACTAGAGCTGTGAGGAATATTAAATTATTATTAGATATCTATTGTAGACACAAATTGCTGAATGATTGAAACAATTTATTCAATTATATTGTTATCCGATATGGAGTCAGGTCAAATAACATAGATTTTTCTTAACTTTATGTATAGCAGAATCAATATATTATGCTTGTCCCTTTATTTTACAGAGTATATTTTGTTTCTCAACAGGGATCCATGCATTTTGGAAAGGTCAAGGTGATAAAGAAACAATTAGAAATACACAAGCTGACATCATGAGGAAATATATGGACGCAGAAGCTGACCCTTGTCATGATTTCTATCAATATGCTTGCGGCAACTGGGCGTCACTAAATCCAATACCAGCTGATAAGGCGGGGTATGTTTTAACCTCAAATATTAATAAGTCTATCTACAGGCTTATTAGTCCGAAAACAGATTTTTATGAAATCTTATATTACAGGTATGATACATTTGAAATGCTGAGAGAAAATTTAGACACAGTATTAAAAGATCTTTTAGAGTTCAAAAATAATGAAAATGTCGATAGCAAGTATCCCGGAAAACATTTGGATCTGCAAAATCTGCAGGAAAATTTCCTAAAAAGCTTACTACCTAATAAAACGCACAGTAAGATTAAATCTATATTCCATTTCCCCAAAGTTTCTTATGGCGTCGACGATATTCCAGATATATTAGGTGACAATGAGTTCGATGTTACTACTCCAAGTACCGTTTCCGTCCCTACTTTGGATTATAGCAATCACGAAACATATTCAGATCCAGATGGCTTACGTTACTCTTTAGAGTTTGAAACTACGAAATATTATGTAGGTTTAGATAATTCGCCACCAACAAACACAAAAGCAGTCGCTAACAAAAAGAAAAAATGGGAAAAGTCTAAGGAAACTATAAAACACAATATCTTAAATTACATTCATCTCAATGCTTCTACAAATAAACCAAATAAATCAGAGATTGTGTATCGAATCAGGAGGTATTTAAATAGAGAGTTAAAACATGCCCCAGCACAAAATAAAGGTAGAAAATACAGGATCCATCATTGTTTTTCCAACAATGAATATGACCACGGTAAAAGATTTTACAAATCTAAAAATCCTGACACAAAAAAACACTACAAAAAATTTAACAATTATTTTCCAAACACTAAACCAAAATTCCATAAAATTCTTAAGAGTAAACGGGTGAAAATTGGTAGGAAGCTATTAATGTACACAAATGTATACAAGAGAAATATTATTACACTAAGTAGAAAAAGACATACAAGAAACGCAAGAGAATCAACTAAACTCAAACCGGTCATACAGCACCAATCGTCAGAATCAAGACCCGTTACAGAGCCCACAACAGAAAACAGCACGACCAGAGAGACACCTACTACAGGCCAAGTAAATAAAGATCCCGCAAAAGGCGATGCTGCGCTAAAAGCAAGATTCTTATTTAAATCCTGTATGAACTACGAAATCCTGGAAAAACGCGGTCATCAACCGCTGCTTGACCTCCTTAATTTGCTCGGTGGTTGGCCTATATTGGATCCTCAGTGGAAAGATGAAGGATTCAATTGGATTGAGCTCATGGCGAAGTTACGACTATACAACAACGACATTCTGATATCAGAATGGGTAGGACCAGATATAAAAAACTCTGATGAGTTTGTGATACAATTCGATCAAACAAGTTTAGGTAAAATCTTTGTGTACCATTTCACCTTATAATGTTATCTTCAAACTCCAGATTTCAACAAATGTTTTACTTTACAGGTTTACCTACAAGAGACTATTTTCTTCAAAACGCGAATAAAGTTTATCTAGAGGCTTACAAAAACTATCTTATAAAAATTGCGGTGCTACTTGGTGGCGATCCACGCTACGTGAAATGTAGTGCAAATCAACTGCTTGATTTCGAGACTAAGTAAAATAATGTCAATGCTAAACTTTAAAACAAATGTAGAACAAAGTTGTAATGGTTATTATGATTTTCAGACTTGCACGAATCACATCGGCGCCAGAAGACAGGCGCAACGTGTCGGAGTTATATCAACGTATGCCACTATGTAAATTGGAAGAATTGGTTCCAGAAGTTAAATGGAAACGGTACCTTAGCATCATCATGAATAGGGACGTGAAATCTAATGAAACAGTTGTACTTTTTGCTCTTTCTTACGTTAGGGTATGTATTCTCACATTAAAGCATTTTAACTAAATGCTCTAGGATTCTCACAATGAAATTCTTTACAATTAACGTACATTATTAATATATTGCACAATATCTAAGTCGAAAATTCCCTTCATCTATAAATTTTACGATATATAATGTAAAAAAGTTCATTTTTCTCCAATTTGACAGCATTTAGTACAATTAATTTCGGAGACACAACCATCTGTTTTGGCTAATTATTTGCTCTGGAGATTCGTTAGACACAGAGTTAATAACCTAGATGACCGTTTTCAATCGGCGAAACAACAGTGAGTATGAGAATATTATATATGAAATATTAATGTTCTATACATAAAGTTATAATAAATAACATGGGAGATGACACCCCTCAGATTTTACTTCATCCTTTTTGGGCGTGAACAATCACCACCTAGATGGAAAAACTGCATATCACAAGTGAATTCCAACATGGGAATGGCTTTAGGTTCAATGTTCGTAAAAAAGTATTTTGATGAGACTAGTAAAAATGATACCCTCACCATGACTTGGGAAATACAAGAATCATTCAAGGAATTGCTTCACCTAACTAATTGGATTGATTCCAAAACTAAGAAATTAGCAGCTCATAAAGTAGAAGCCATGATGCTTCGAATAGGATATCCAGACTTCATACTCGATAAAAAAGAACTGGATGATAGATATAAGGAAGTGAGTATACACCCAGACATGTATTTTGAGAATATTTTAAACATCCTTCAACATTTGACAAAGATGGAACAATCGCGGTAAGTATTTCTCTATTTTTCTCGTTTTTTTTTTTAATAAAAAGGGCACATTGAAGTCTGTCAATTATGTTTTTTTAGTCTTGGTCAACCAGTGAACAAAACCCTCTGGAATACGGCTCCAGCAGTAGTGAACGCATACTACAGCCGCAACAAGAACCAAATCATGTTCCCCGCTGGTATCTTGCAGCCTCCATTCTATCATCGACATTTCCCACGTTCCTTGAACTACGGCGGCATTGGTGTCGTTATTGGTAATAACAAAACAAGTTATGATCGTTTTCAAGTAACTGAAAAGACCATATTATACACTGTCAAACTGCAAAGCCGTAAAGTTGGCTACTTATCGATAATATATATAGGTACAGGATATATCACGGAGAGTGTGCAATGAAATTGCACGATTTAATTCCACCTTCCCCTTTCCAAAAGACGTGCTGGAGTTTCACCTCTGTTTTGAATATTCCAAAGAATCACATTAGGTATATGACATACGGCTATGGAGTGGATTTCCCTATCTGCAGACCTGAAACGTTATAACTTGGGCCTTTTCCGGGCGAGAGTAAATAGGCATAATTTAGTTGTGCGTGCTCCATCGTTGACCTCATCGTCAATGTGGTCAAATGCGCACTTATATTTTTTAATATAAAATAAACTTTAAATGACTCTATTACACAGGTCACGAAATTACACACGGTTTTGACGACAAAGGTCGTCTATTCGACTGCAATGGGAATCTGCACCGATGGTGGTCGGACTCGGCAATCGACTCTTTCCATCGGCGTGCGCAATGCCTCATCGACCAGTACGGCCGTTATATTGTTCCTGAAGTCAATATGAAGCTTGACGGGGTTAATACACAGGTTGGTGTTCATATTTATTGATCAAAAGCTTTTCAAAATCTTAGTCCAATGGAGAAATTATGATGGTCACTTTAATTTTTACTGCTTTCTCATTTTTCTATACAATGTTCAGGGTGAAAACATAGCTGATAACGGTGGTGTAAAGCAGGCATTTCGCGCCTACCGTCAGTGGCTGCAGCGTCACGGAACAGACGGAGAAACTCTTCCAGGCCTCAATCACACTCATACGCAATTATTCTTCCTTAACTTTGCTCAGGTCAGTCTTTCAATTCTTAAGTTGTAGTTGTTGAATAAGTGAGCAAAGAAGATTAATACAGTGAGCAAGCATTTAAATTTACTTTGAAATATCACTAACTTAATTAACTTAATTAATTAACTAAATTTAACTGCCTCTGTGGCCGAACGGTTACCATGCCGGACTGCCACGCAGAGGTCCCAGGTTCGATTCCCGGGCCGGGAGAAATATTTGTATGGCCTACATTTATTTCTCTCGTGAGTTTGGGTGTAATTTGTGGTTGTCTATGTGTGTCCATGGCACCCGCGACACAGGGTTTCCCTAGTGCGGGGCTATGTTGAGTGTGTGCGTTATTATTACTATTTAATTATAGTACCCAAGGCTGCCTTTCCACCAGAGATGTGCGAGGTAGCGAGGCGGTGCGAGGATGTGTAGCGGCGCTGTGAAACGGTGTAATGTTTTCCACCAAAGCTGTGCGAAGATGCGCTACGAACTCTTTTCAGCTACGCGCGGGCGGGGTACGGTGTGGTGGGGTGATCGCTGGCGATATGTCAGTGTCACTTATGTGTCCATACTTTCAGTAGCTCTAGTTTCCTACACCGTTTTGCACACATTCTTCGCCCGCATCCCTCGCACATATTCCTCGCACACATCTCTGGCATACATTGCTCGCTATTTTGTATGTACAGATACTTAGATCAGATAACCCTTTTCCATCGGAGCTGCACTAAGCTTATCTAGGAAAATGAAGTAATCCTATTGGCGGATTTTTTCTCGCACACTACTTCGCTACGTTACACATCATGGAACAAAGTTAGCACGAAGAAAAATTTATTTGACAGGTGTGGTGTGGGGCGATGCGCCCAGAAGCAATGCGCAACAAATTGAAAACTGCAGTACACTCCCCTGGCAGATTTCGTGTGATTGGCACGTTGTCCAACTCTCATGACTTTGCCAGAGAGTTCCAATGTCCACCAGGCACGCCCATGAACCCCAAACAAAAGTGTACTGTGTGGTGACCTGACTCGATAGGTATACTGCACCTTGAATTTTACGCTTAAAAAACATCTTATACTTTATGCACGCTATACTATCTCAGATTTTATCTTCACGTTTATTATGGACGTTATTTAATATCAATCTAGGTAAGCTGTAATTAGTTTAGCACAATAAATAAGTATTCTTTAATTCAAACAATAGTTATAGTTATTTATGTGTATAAATATGTCTCTAACATGCCCGTGAACCACCTGACTGACTCACCTGGGTGAACCATGGACAATTAAATTTCCCGTACCTCCCTATGCCCTACTAATGTGATTTTTTTTTTCTCGTGATTATTTATATCCATGTGTTAATTTTTCCCTGTTAAAATGAGTAACAAAATGTTTTCGACTATAACCTCAATTATCTGGTTTGAGAAATATGACTAGGGTAACAGAGTAACAAATTTAACCTCGAGGGAGCGCCAATAGGACCAATTTCAAAGTAGTTTCTTAAATCCACCAGGTATTGAACCAGAGATCTCGCTCATCTGCTCGTAGAGTGGTGAACTGGGTCACAGAGTTCGTGGAAAGGCACTTGATATTTACAAAACAAACCAGTTTAATGTGATATTTTTATAGTTTATTATGGTCTTTTAGAAAATAAGTTGATAATGTAATTTAAATTGCTAGATAATATTTTAAGTTTTGTACGGACTATACCTCATTATTTTAAGTTATGAATTAACTAAAATAAAAGATCAATTTGAAATTTGCATTTATTTATACGCATAAAAGAACTAAATGTATGAATATATCCACGGTTAAAGACTTTGCTGGAGAGCATTCTAAGTTTTTATTTTAATTCACTGTGCAAAATGTATTCAATGAAAGAAGGTGAAACTTGTATATATTAAAATATGTATTGATGCACATTTCATAGATAAGGAGTATTTTTCACCGAGTTAAGGGTCGCTGAGCCATATTGCACTATTTTTTTATCAAGGCAGTAGGATTTAATTTTAATTTAAAATCAAGATAAATAAAACATAATTTTCGTACTCAATTATTTTTCCTTTATTTCAATTGAAAAGACGTTACAAACAAAACGACAAATTTTTATAGTTTGGGAAAATAGGAAAAGAAGATAAACGGGTCAAGCGCCATTTTGACTATTTATTTAACACTAAGAAAATTGCTTAAACCATCCAAAAATCAAAATGTTGAACAGGAAGAAATAACTTAAGCGACATAGTCTTCCGAAACTGTTTAAAGTAAAAGCATTCAAGCGACGTCGAACCTAATATCGGTGCAAAGTAAAAGGTTTCAAGAGACGTTGAAGTCAATAATATCCGTTCAAGGTAAAACAATTCAAATATCGTACATTATAAAATATTTATGAAGCAAAATGGTTTATGGTGCAATCGTAATCAACATTGGACTATTTAAGATAGGATCAAAAGACGTTTTCCCAAAAAAAAAAAAAGGAGAAACGCCTGAATAGACGTGAACATAAATGAACATAAATTATGAGCTTATTAAGGTAGACTCATATTCCTAGTTTAAAAAAAAACTGAAAAATTATAGGTATGTCGCTTGACACTATGATGTAGGAAATTGTCCCCGAATTCGCGATGGAATTAAACCCCAAAAAAGTGCTTTAATTGACTTGAAAAAAATCGCTGATTCCGTGTATATACGAGTAACTCATTATCGCCCAAAATGTCGCTTGGATCAACCTCCGTTTAACCGTCGATATGAAGAATAAAATTTATCAATTTACAATATATAATAAATTCTGGCGTGATTTTAAAATATTAGATTGGTTTAGGTAAATGTTCAAAATTATTTAAATAAAGACACAATCACAACGAAATTCATAGTATACAAGTCCAAAGTTGTGAGTACATAAGGTACTAAATCTCGTTAAGTCGAACTATGTGTCCGAAATAGTGTTCTTTGTATACAAATCTAATAATTCAAATATGAGCAATTATTATTTGATTTAAAATATAAATATAAAAATAAATTTTACATCGACATGATTAATTCACAATTTACAATCAAATAATGTGTGAAAATCGTGAAAGTTTCAACCTATGTAAGTAATTGTTGTCTGTCGGTAGTTGCAACAGTGTATATCAATTTTAAAGTCATAGTTATTAATTAATAAGCTACTCCAATACCATATACCTGTCGAGTCGTCACTTATTTAAAGAACACCCATTTCATAAAAAAATATCGATTTTGACTTTTGAATGATACTCTGGTTAAAATCTAACTTGAATAACGATAAAAATGGTTTGTGCAACACACATATTATGGCAATTTTTTCACGATTCTATAAATTTAATCAAAATAACTTGAGAAGTACCGTTTTGTTAAGCGACGATACTATAACTGTTTT
>NW_020654051.1:8295266-8300466 GCF_003589595.1 Hyposmocoma kahamanoa | reverse complement strand
ACAATCTCGAAACTCCCTGGACCTGACAAACTACTAAGTAGCATTCTCAAACACTGTGTAAAGGTCTTAGCTCCCATTTTGTCAGAACTAATGAATAAATCTTTCAAAACGGGATATTTGCCTCAAGATTGGAAGCACGCTATAGTTACTCCTATTTATAAAAAAGGAGACAAGACTCAGCCTGGAAATTTTCGTCCCATAAGTCTCACCAGTATTGTGGTCAAAATTATGGAAAGAATTATTTGTGATCGACTAAATCAGTTTTTGAATCGGGAATATATAATATCAACCAAACAATATGGATTTGTACGAAAAAGATCAACTGTTACAAACTCGTTAACATGTGTGAATGCATGGAGCAAAGAACTTGATAATAAGAACCCGGTGGATGTAGAGTTCCTGGACTTTGAAGGCGCTTTTGGTAAAGTTCCGCATCAGCGCCTCTTAATAAAGCTAGATCATTTCGGTGTACGTGGGACTCTACTTAAATGGATACACAATTATCTTAAAAACAGAACATTCCAGATAAGCGTCAGTAACTCGTTGTCGCAACTAAAGCGGATACTAAGCGGGGTACCGCACGGATCAGTACTCGCTCCCCATCTATTTGGAATATATGTAACAGATCTAGTTGAGGTCATAGATTCCAATTGTGCCTTTTTTGCTGATGATGGAAAATTTTTGCAAATCCTCTTAAAAACTCTGGACAACTTCAAAAAGATCTAAATCATATACAAGACTGGACCAAAGATTGGATTATCAAATTGAATGCATCAAAATGTAGCATTTTGCATCTTGGTAACAATAACCCCAAAGCTTGCATGGAAATACCTTAGCCACAGTCAAAATTCAAAAAGATCTTGGAGTCAATATCGCATTCAATTTAAAGTGGGGTGAGCATATCACTACAATAGTCAAGAAAGCTAACTCCTATATCTGTGTCATACGCAGATCGTTCCAAACAATGACAGTAGACGTGTTCCTCAAAATATATAAGACCTATATAGGGCTACTGCTGGAATATGGATATCAAGTGTGGAGCCCTTATTTTCAAAAGACATAAACCTTCTTGAAAACGTTCAGGGGAAGGCAACTAAAATGCCACAGGCTCTTCGACGCAAATCCTATGAGGAGAGACTACACGTATTACGCCTCACTACACTGGAAGAAAGACGCCTTCGTGGTGACCTCATCGAGACTTATAAAATTCTGATGAGTCAGTGCAATCTACCAGCAATACAAAACATCTTTAAAAGAAAAGAAAACTTTAAACCGTCACATGGCCACCATCTTCCAAATTCGTGCATCTTCCAAAACTCCTGCTGCACACTATTTTTTCAGCAACAGAGTGGTGCACAAAGGGAACATGCTACCGGAAGATGTTGTTTCTGCTGTCTCTGTTAATGCCTTCAAAAACAAGTTAGACAACTGGCTACGAAAGAGTGAATCAGTGCTAAAAAAGTGAACTAAAACTACGATATAAATTTCAACACTGTGTGATGTAGACATACCAGCGAAAGTTGCTCGTTTATAATCAAATAAATAAATTAATAATAAATAATTTTCTGAATCCTGTGGCCTTGGATTCGGTGGATTTTATGCCACCGAAGTCAGAAAAGCTTCCACCAAAGTCGGAAAAAACTATTGTAGTTTACGAAGACATACTTTCTTTGAAAAGCAAGAATTTATGTACATTTTTTCCTATAAATGTTTAGTTAATATTATTTATTTTCTTAATTTTATATTACTACTTGCTTCCCGATGAAAATGAATAAAGAACATCAAAACAGAAAAGATAAGTTGGAAATCAAGAAGATAAAAGAACGTGCTAGAAAAGCAAAGATAAACGGCGATCCAATTACATATGAAAGGTTTAAAGAAAAAAATAGATAGAGGTATACGAAGAAAAAGCGGAAAGAAAAATTTTGAAGTTGCATGAATGACCTCATCATGTATAAAAAGTAATGAAAGATATTAATCGCGCTAGTTCCAAAATATTGATTGCCTTTGTAGCTACAGATTGCGTTCTCTTTTTTTTTTTAAAGAGATACGGAATACTTTGTGTGATTTAAAAAAGGCTGAAAAGCCAAACTAAAAACTGATTTTAATTTACAGTCATAAGGTGAAATTTGTTTGCGTTGTTCTGGTAGCTTTTTATATAAATTTTAGTTTTTAGTTAGACATATTAGTAAATATTATGTACATCATTGAATGTTTTTATGGTCTTTTTCATAATATTTTATAAATTAGGCCTTTCGTTAAATTATCCTGATTTCGGTGGTAGCTGAATTCGGTGGATCAAATATATTTGATCCATAACAGATTCAGACATATCATTAACTGTTAAGAATCTAGTTGCCCAATTAACGGAATCTTACGAAAGTTTGAATTTATTTTCCATTCCGCTCAATGTTTTTCCTAAAATTAAGAAAAAAATTCGGCCACCGAAGTCAAAGAATTTAGCTCTTCTTGAAGAAATGCCCAGATATCATGTTTTGACTGTCTAAATTTTAATATGTCAATAAGTACGGAAACCTATTTTTGAAACAGCCTCGAAAGTTTAGTTTTCCCGGGATTTTCGAGACTGCACAGAGTCTCCATTTTTTCTCAGGCCGCGGAAATGTAACGAGACTGAAAGCCCTAGTGTACGCCCCTAGACAGCGCGCAGCGAGCGTGCACACATACAAGTCGTTTTGCTACGTTTGTATGGAGTTACACTACTTGTCTTGTTATACCATGCTTATACCCTGCATTTAGCTACGTTGGTAAACATTACGATCATTACGATTGACAAGAGAAAACAAATAGGTACTAACGAAACAGGAAAGAGAAGGAAGTAAGAAAGAGCGGATTCACGTTGCCGTCGATGACCACCATGGTGTAGATGAGAGCACTGGCTGTCGGTCCCTGGCGGAGGAAGAGGCCGCGGATTGTAACCCCCAGCCATGGCAGGAAGAGGTACTCGCTAAGGGGGGATCGCTGGACAGAAACATTAATGAACAGCGTGTATTAGTGTAGGTAAGCACATGTTTTTACACTTTAGCGAATAATTTATAATTTATAGGTATAACGCACACACAACAATAAATACAGTAGAAGTGGTTAGTTACCGTCTGACGCGTGCCAACTATAGGTCTCGAAAGACCTAGTTGAGCTCAGTCCGCCATTTTCGCTTTGTATGGTATGGTTGTGTCTTTCTTTCACGCAAATTCTCTAAGATCCCAGAAAAATACCATAGTGTGTCGTTTTGGAGTGCAAAAATTTTTCTATTTATCGAATTGATTCAGATGTTAATCGTTCGTTGTAGTCCAGTTACTGGCCGCAAGATGGCAGCACTTTGAATAAAATTTCAATGTAAAATCATAACATCGTAACTTGCAATAAATTTGCAAACGGAGTCTTTTTAGCGGTGAACGCGTCTTGTGTCTTGGTGGGGTTAAATTGGATTAAGTTTAGTCGTAGGTACCCAATCAGAAACCCTCTCCAGGGTTTTTCTGTTTGTGATACAAGTTGTTTATGGCTTTCCTCCATGAAAAACCAAGCGGACACGGAGCGCTATTCGACTAATTGCGTGAACATCAATTATTCACATTGATTCGGTAAGCAATGTTGTGGTATTTGATTAATTTGTATATTATAATATTTGACAATTGCGAAATAGTATATAAAATTTCACACTATCCATCACGTTTGGCAAGCATGTAATGACGCGTGTCAAAAGAAGACATAATACAAATCATAGATTAATAAGCTGCAGAGTGTTCTGACTACACAATAACAGAGTATGTATAATATAACAGTTACTTTGCCTTTCCACAAGGAAAAGTACATACATAACATATTTCAACAAAAATTTTTTTATTTTTTCCTTATAATTAATTTGTTTTTTTCCTTTTTAGTAACAATTGCCATCGTGTGTGCTTCAGTACCTATTGCAAAAATACTTCAAGAATATCAATGCAGAAATGGAAATAACTAGGGTAGAAGTATTCTTTAGGAATAACCTTTCACAGGTACGCGACTAATCGTTTCAACGCTATCTATGGATTCGAGTTTTGGTTTTATTCTGTGTTATTTATTATATTCTGACGACCGCCGTGATCGAGTGATTTGCACATCAGTTTTCATGATATCGCCATCGCTGAGGTCTCGGGTTCAATCTCCGACCGAGTCATGTAGAAAACTAACTTTTCTATATTGTCTCGGGTCTGGTTGTTTGTGGTACCGTCATTGTTTCCGATTTCCAAAACACGAATGATTTAGTTACTTACTTTGGAATCAAAGCAAAGTATAACATATTGTCTAATATTTATTTATATTAATTATTTATAAATGAAGTACAACAAAAGAGGTTTAGAAAGGCAAACTTTTCAATAATTCTATAAATTTAGTTATTCACATTAAGAAACATAAAAGGATGTTTCCTATAAGTAAAATTAGCTATTTTAAGTATTTAATGTACTTCACCTTCACGTCCCATTGATTTTTTCCAGCCTGTATATGCTATTCGTAAAAAGTTTGCGAATTAGATCCGCAAAATTAGTTAATTAAAAATACACAATGGTGTGTATCCCGAAAACCTAAGAACTCGATTTAATGTAGATGTTGTTTAATTTCGTAAAGAATAAATTGATTTTTTACTTTAAAATAGTGTACTATTTATTTACCAAACTTTTTTTTATATAATATCTAGTGACGGGACGAACAAGTCGTGCGTCTGATGGTAAGGTACACGCCTGTCCATAACAGTTGCAGTGCCACTTACAGCTTTAAATCGCAAAGATCTGAGGGGCACTGCCACTGCGCCCGTCACCCTGAGACATACGTTGACAATCCCATGTGCCTGCTATTTCACCAGCACCCTTATCCGTCAAAACCGGAACACAGTAAAGGCCCATTTAGATGGAGAGAGCTTTTCGTCTCGAAGATACGATTATCGAAAGAATATAAAAAACTTTCCTCGTCTAAACATTCCCGATTATCGCCCTACCACGTGAGCGATAATCGCCTCGCCTTTGAATATTGAACATCTCCGTGTAAACAGAACTTGAAAGCAAAAATCGTATTTCGAGTTTTTGTGACAACCAGTCGCTAGCACGAGTGCAGTGCGCGAGTGTGTTTTTATTATCACTGCTTTTCTAAGACAAGAATTAATGAAACGAGAACGAAAACAATTTTTGGGTCAGGAAATGTTACAAAA
>NW_020654051.1:8275547-8292266 GCF_003589595.1 Hyposmocoma kahamanoa | reverse complement strand
AGACTAATTTATTTTTTTAAATAAGTTATGGGTAAAAGGAGAATGGGCAAAATTCAAAGACTGGACCTGGAAGCGGCCACTTCAAAAACATAGTTTTCATAATTCTTTATGTTAAGGTAAACAACACTTAGTATGGGGTCAAAGTCATATTTTGTGTGTAAAAGAAGTTATGACCAATACGATCGCCGAAGTAATTAATAAATTAACACATGGCGCATTGTTCACAAATATTCCTTTATTTTCTGGATCACTCAAAATCTTTTGTATAAAATAAAACAATGCCCTGTGTAGTCATGCCGCCGCGGCCTAAATTCCCTTTCTTCCACCCCTCTTATGCGCACGCGCATCCAGGTTCAAGAGTTTTTAGGTAACTTAGTTTAGTTGTTTCGACTTGCTTCGACTGTTCTGTGCTCCCCATTGCTTTCTGATTCTCATATGACTCTGTTCGCTCATCTCGCTCATTTGTTGTTATATTTACAGATTTTTGAAAATATAATAAGCTACATCTGTCGCCCTTAGTCAATACGACGGAGGGCGTTGGAAGAGAGAGCACAATACAACATTATTGTACGTGCCTTACTGGTAGACGGACGTTGGGTTGCTGTGCTCATGTCATATTATTGTACGATATCTAGGGTGGGCGTGGCACCAAGGAAATCTTAATCTTACATTACAGCTTAATTTTTAGATGAAGTAATCATAGACAAAATAAATAGGTTTTGAAAAAATACAATTCTTTTACTTAATACATTTTTTGTTTCTTAAGTATACATATATGTGGAAAACCTTTTATATCAAGAATTACTGGATCAATTCCCAAAATTGTGTCATTATTCCACCGCTTATGGAACACTTTAAACCTTAAGCTAATATCTGGTCAATCGTGGCTAAGATACACGACACAAACAAAATTCCAGGCAGAAGTTCATATTATATTAATTATCAACATTTAAAAATACATATTATTCAAGATATTTCGCAAACTTAATGACTTACGTGTTGGTGTTGGTGCCCATGCACATTTCTTACATTGTTTCGCACGTATAATTCGTAATTTTAATATTTTATTGAACTACTAGCCGCTTTCGTATTCATTCCGCTCCATCAGGTAGTGCACCTACTCGTATGTTCCTACGGCCCGTCATCCGTGTCTCACTTCGCTATTGTTTCCTCGCACCGCCCGCGCACGCGCTGCATATTATTTGCAGCGCGGCGTGAAATTTACTAATTAATAGTAAATGTCCATAGTATTTGTTGCGAGTTATAGTTATTTTCCCGCGACGGACGCTGATATTACTCACTGATATTACGTATTCTCGTACATACTTTCCCGCAGGTATTTTCATGTTGATACTACTAAGCTGGTATTACGTGTTAATACTTAACGCTGATACTACTAAGCTGGTATTCACGTTTTATTCGCCATTGCTTCTTCTCGCGTATTTGTTATTGGTTCATTCCGCATATTTGTTAATTATTCGCTTGTATTTGTTCATATTTGTTCGCCCCGCGCCTGATCTATTATTCGTTTACCTGCTTTGCCTTATAGGCAAATAACGCTGGTAATACATTAAGCTGGTACTCACGTGTTTGGTACTTAGTTGCATATTCTTGTTCGCTTGTTTAACTGTTTCGTTTGTTCCAGCTCGAAGTTAGATACTGCTCGTTTTAAATATACATAATTAAATGTGTCTAAGAAGACAGAAAAGCCCTCGAGGACGTCGTTAGCCTCATAGAGGTCGATATTCAATTGTTGTTGTCTCGCCGCAATACGTTGTATGCAATTTTGCAAAGTATTTTCGATTTGTTACAAAAGGTAAAAGCTGATATCGAACCTCAAGAGGTATTTTTGTGCTCTGGTGTCAATTTAGACACGCTTCGCACTGAATTTCGTGAAGCATTAGATAAATTCAATGCTCTTAATTTGCGATTGAATCCACGTTTCGATGTTGATGAACAATCTTGGATGACATTCGAAGATTTATATCGCCGAAATTAAATATGCTCATTCTATTTATTCTGCTCCCGCGCCTTTCCCGACTGTGTCGCACTCGCCGAGTCTTAACCTCGCTACACAGCAGGCCCGCTTACCACCTATTGAAATTATGTCATTTGACGGCGATATTCGTAACTGGCCGCTATTTTACGCTAATTACAAGAGCACAGTGCATAACAACTCCTCTCTCACTGATAGTGAGAAGTTAATACAACTAACCGCTAATAAAACTTATATAGCAATAAAGGACATTTGAAACTCGCTCCGCAACCCCACTCATATCCCGTTGTTATTGATAGCAGTATGATAGCAGTAATAAGTCGCGAAAGCGTTTGTGTAATAATTTTACACACAAACATCTTTATAAATGTCCCGCATTCGCAAATATGTCACCGAGTGATCGATTCAAATGTGTGAAAGAGCTGTATTAATTGCGAGTGTGCGACGCGTGTATTAATTGTTTAAGTATTAAACATAAAGCACGCGGATGTCAGTCCGACGTCAAGTGGAAGATAAGTTTCAATAAACACTCTTTTACATTTCAATAGTGTTTGGGTTGGCGTTTATGATTGGCCTTATATTCGTGCTATGCCGATGTTTTTTATTTGGAGGGTGAACCGTTTGCATCAATACAACTGATGAAGTGCCTATTTACACGAGAAGTTACCGATATCCATTCATACATCGAAATGAGGTTCGCGATCAAATAAGTAAAAAGTTAGAACAAGAAATAATTTTAAATTAAATTAAAAAATAAAATTAGACCCTCCACATCCGTATGGAGCTCTCCCATATGGGTCGTCCCCAAGAAAGCGGACGCATCGGGAAAGCAAAAGTGGCGTTTGATGGTAGACTTTCGTAAATTGAACGAAAAGACAATTGACGACAAATATCCTATACCTAATATTATGGACATTCTTGACAAGTTAGGCAGATGTATGTATTTTACCGCCTTAGATCTGGCATCAGGTTTCTACCAAGTAGAAATGAATGAAGCCGATATTCCAAAAACTGCCTTTAACGTCAAGCACGGACACTATGAATTTCTAAGAATGCCTATGGGCTTAAAGAACGCTCCTACTTTTCAAAGAGTAATGGACAACGTGCTTAGAGGCCTTTTAAATGAAATTTGCATAGTGTATTTGGACGATATGATAGTGTTAGGGACTTCCCTACAAGAGGCCATCAATAATTTGGAAAAAGTATTGCAGAGACTACGCGAGTCCAATTTTAAAATACAATTAGACAAATTGGAGTTCCTTAAAAAAGAAACTGACTATTTAGGCCATGTGGTCACAAAGGAATGCATAAAACCGAACCCTGACACAATTTCTGCGATTGAGAAATACCCAATACCGGAAACCACCAAACAAATTAAACAATTTTTAGGTTTAATTGGGTACTATCGCAAATTTATTCCGGATTTTGCCCGGATCACTAAACCGTTGACCAATTATTTAAAAAAGGGTAAAAAGATAACCTTGAACACAGACTATGTAAATTCATTTGAAAAATGTAAAACACTCTTGACAAATGACCCTATCCTACAGTATCCCGACTTTGACCGTGAATTTGTACTGACGACCGATGCGTCTAATGTTGCCTTATGAACCGTACTTTCTCAGGGAACTATAGGATCAGATAAACCCATATCTTTCGCAACACGTACACTCAATGATAGTGAAGTGAATTATAGCACGATAGAAAAGGAACTTTTAGCCATCGTTTGGGCCACCAAATATTTCAGACCATACTTATTCGGTCGAAAATTCAAAATTGTTACAGATCTTAAACCATTAGAATGGATTATGAATCCGAAAGAACCAAATTTAAGACTAACTAGGTGGAGACTGAAACTGAGTGAGTACGATTATACCGTAATGTATAAAAAAAGGCAAAAATAACACCAACGCAGATGCTCTACCCAGAATTGAGTTACATAATGAGGAGACCAGTTCTATAGCCGCCAATTGTTCAAAGAAACCTCCATCTTCATTATCTAACTCCGAAACAGAAACCGCGAAATACTAATCACGAAAACCCTGTTTTAGAAATTCCTATAACCGAAGAACCATTAAATAAATTCCACCGACAGTTGCACATCACCATTGTTACGGACGTGAAACGTAGGGCCGTGACAAACCATTTGATACCCACACTCGCATTTCAATTCAAGTAAATGAGTCTAATTTGGAGAATGATATAGTTACTGCTATAAAGGAGAATGTAAGCCCGAAAGTTAAAACGGCAATGCTTGTAAATGCACCTCTTGCCATGTATTCCATCATCCCCATCATACACGAAAAATTTAAGAGTTCATCTATAAACCTTGTCTTGGCGAAATCAGAAATAGAGAACGTTAAGGAATATTTTCGGCAACAGGAAATAATTCGTAATTACCACGATGGTAAAACTAACCATAGAGGCATTGCTGAGTGTTATTAAGCCCTTTCAAAAAAATATTTTTGGCCGAAAATGAAAGAACAGATAGCGAAATTTATAGGCGAGTGTATAATTTGCGGTCAAGCGAAATATGACAGGAATCCTGTGAGACAACAATTTAATATTGTAATTTGGTTTAAAATAAAGAATTATAGTTCTAACTTTCTTTGTCACTATTTCTTTCTTATTTTTTCTTCATAATATACTTAAAATAAAAATAATCTTTGTAAAAGCTATACTTGTAACTTCAAAAGTCCGGCATTTTTCCTAATACTCCCGAGCATGTTTGAGAAAACAATATTTAATACAAATTCGAACCGTCTTCCAGCAAACAAGACAGCGAATACTTAGAATTATTTCTAAGTATTCGATCATTGTATTATTTATAATGCTAATTTCTTTAAATTCCTATGACAAATACATTCTGGCGCCCAGCGCGATAGTAGTAATAAGTCAACTAATGTATATTCTCTCCAAGTAGTAATATCTAAAAAATTGAAATTATTGTTATTGAACCTACTTTCAATATGGCAAATAAATCAGTAAGTGAATACGAGACGGGCAAGTGAACGAGGGTAGAATACTAACGCATGTCAAGCACCACCTTGTCATAGGTCTCACTCTCGAGGGCGACCTCGCCGAGCGCGAGGTGAACGTCGGCGAGCAGCGCACGCGCAGCGTCGCCGCCCTGCGCCGCGCGCCGCGCCAGTATGTTGCGCGACAGGTCTGCGGGGCCACAAACGAAGCGCTCAGACTCGGCGACAACACATCTCGCTTTAACAACACTCATTCCGCTCGTTTATTCATAAATATATACCATGGCATCGTGAAATAAACCATATTTAGATTTTTCTTGACGAATGCCGCTGTTAAACAGTTTAACAAAAAAGACATTTCAACAAAACGAACTGTCATCAGATTTCTCTGAATAGACATGTACTTGATATTCCCATATTCCTACTGCATATGTAAAACAAAATGTCACTTGAGGTATGATTGAAATGTGACAGACTATTTAACAAAACAGAAGGTGGTAAAGTACAATAACATAATTATAATTTTTCATTCTTGATATTTACTATGTAAAATTGTAACTTACGACGCTTTCTTATTATTGCAATAATCAATTACCATTTTTGCAAACATCTTATTTTTTTCGTACAATATGCATATATTTACAGGACCATTCCAATGCAATAGTGTAGCATTTCTATTTACTTCTATTAACTAATAATAATAACAAAGAAAAACAATAATTAATTAGGTACATACTATAGAAAGTGTCACCTTTACGAATCTATAATGTAATAATTTTAATAGCATTATGGATTACATATTCTGGTTATACACTACCGTACTAGGCCAAAAGTATTGGCTACCTGGGACACTTACCAAGCATCTCCCAAGCCAACTGCAAGTTGTCTACATCATCTTCTTTCTCCAACACGGACTCATCATTGCCTTCGCTGTTTAATGGACCCTGTAGCAATACATAAAAGTTTTAAACATCTACTTTGATAGCCTGAAAATCTAGAATTGGTACTAATTTCATAAAGAGTCAGAAGGGCTGCCTGGAGGTAGAAAAATTGAGACTAGTGGAAGAGCTAAAGTAAGGGATGCCTGTGTGCTACAGTAGGAAAAAAAAATTAAAAGATAATTTAGTAACCCAACAGTTGCCTCTCTAGACACTACAGTCAAGAAATTCACCACTGCAGACCCATAATACTCCGTTGAAAGTGAAATCAAAGAGTTGAAGGAACTCCTATCTGAAATCCAGGAGAAAATACAGGACATGATGGATTATAAAGCTGAGGTAAGGCCCTGCGACTGTGTGGAAAAAACTAGAAAAATGCTTAGAGATATGATGGTTAGAGACAAGAACACAAGCGTTGTTGAATGTCAGGGTTAGACTGACTTTTTACTCTTTGTAACTGATGTTCATTTATTCCAGTGCAAACATTCCATTTTTGTTATGTAGTAGGCAAGAATTGACGAAACTAATACAGTTAGCAATCGTCATAAAAATGTACGTGTTTTGTATCTCATTAGATAGAATGTTCCTCAAATTAGTGCCAAACAGAGATGGGCATTGGGTTAAAACCCAATCGATCCGCTTGGGGTTTTACCCAAAGCGCCAGGTTTTAATTCATTTCTGCCCAAAATCGTAGAATACGGAATTTGGTACAATTTCATACTACAAATTTTGATGTATACCTAAATCCTTTTTTTATACGAAAAAGAGGCGAGGCAGAGGCAATCTATAAGTGCATCTGACAATTTTTCGTAGCGATTAATTTCAATGCGATTTTCTAGGCACAGGCAGGCAAAACGATTCGTCTATTTAGATAAAAAATAGCAATAAATATTTTGTAATAATATCAATAAATTTGAACAAAACTCGATCTACAACAAATGTTTAGTTGTAATTAGTTTTTGCCTTGGATTTTGGCTTTACTGTGTTTTAACCTAATTTAAACCCGGCATTAACAAAGCGCCGCGTTCAAACCCGGACGCTTGTCCGTCTCTGGTGCCAAATTAGTTCCACTAATTTTATAGTTTAACTGCCTCCGTGGCCGGACGGTTACCATGCCGGACTGCCACGCAGAGGTCCCAGGTTCGATTCCCGGGCCGGGCGAAATATTTGTATGACCTACATTTATTTCTCTCGTGAGTTTGGGTGTAATTTGTGGTTGTCTATGTGTGTGTCCATGGCACCCGCGACACAGGGTTTCCCTATTATTATTATAGTGATAATTTTTGAAAACTGATAAAAAAAGTCTATAATCAGTATTAATCGTTTTAATCGTAATTTACTAGTGCCTTTTAAATCTCAGCATTTTGTAATACTCATTAGTTTTTAAGCATTTTTATATTGTATTCTGTAGACATTAGTGAAAACACGAGGCCATTTTTGTATTGTCTTGTATTTTTTGAAATAAAGTTGTATGGAAATGTATTTGTTGTATTATTTTTAAATTTAATCCAATACGTGAACGGCCATGTGGTTGGCTTATTGTCTCTGTAGTAACATGGCCTTTATGTTTATTGCCGATATTTTCCAAAGTTTCGTAGGCAACCCCTAGTATTGCAGAATCAGCAGCACTTGAGTTGCAGGCACTCATTCGGCGTGAACTATATTCTAAGTATTATACTTACAATAAATATTGTACATTCAGTACTATTTTGAATTTTTGAATAGTAAATGTGGTGATACAGGTCGCAGGGTCGAATCCGGGCTTGCACCTATGAGGTTCTCGGAATTTATGTGCGAAATTTAATTTGAAAATTACCATGAGCTTTTCGGTGAAGGAAAACATAGTTATGAAACCTGCATTTAGAAGGTTCACAACAAGCCTCGCCTGAGAGGAGACCCGTGCCCGCCAGTGCGACATCTAAAAGGGTTGATAATGATGTCAAATGTGGTGGCAAGTGTTTCCTGTGTAAAGTATATTTCTTCAGCCAGGACTTGGCTGAATAATTAGAGATCGCGCTTTACATTGACAGCATGCGACCACCTATGAAACCCTTTTGGTCCCCGTTGATCCGAATGTAGTAACTGTCTTAATCCTGTGTCTTTTGTTTAGTTTAGAAACGAATGTTTAAAAAAGTTTCCAACGATTTTAGTTACTGTAAAGTCCTAGGCCACTCGGTGGTGTCCGTAGCGTGCATCTGTGTTTTCATCCACCATAATAAAAAAAAAATTAATTGACAAAAAGTATATATTTATTTTTAAAAGAAAAAAATAGGACGTGTGTCGGTTAACTAGCTGGTGTCCGCGACTTCATTTGCGTAGAACTTTTTGCGTACTACTTCGAGTATCCAACTTACTTGAGAAATTATTGATTCTCCATACAAACTCATCCCCTGATTTATTTTTGTGACAAAAAGTAGTTAATGTCCTTCTCCTAGTTACTATTTATCTCTATACTAAAATTCATCAAATTTGGTTCAGCGGCTTAAGTGTGAAAACGTAGCAGTTACTTTCGCGTTTATAATATTACTTTGGATTTGCAGACTATAAAATGCGTTCGCGAAACGCTTCGAACGGAGCGTCATTATCTAACGGCGCATCATCACCAAACGGTGCCAGCAGCAGCAGCAGTACAGAACAGAAACCTGTGTCAACATCTCACACCTGATCAAGCGAAAACGCAAAGCCAGTGAGACTGAAGAAACACCGGCTAAGAAACCTGCTACGTGAATTTTGCGTTTATAGCTTTAGGTGAACTGCATAGGCTGAGTTGAATTTTCTTTTGTGCCTAACGTTGTGTGCTCTATATTAATGCAGGTTTACTTACATTGATTAAAATCAGTAAAACAGAATAGTAATAGAATTTCAGTAGAATGTTGGCCATGAATGAACTTAACTTTGTATGGAGAACAAAGTATTGGTTTATTTTTGTAAACTTGGGTACCTATTTATTTTATCGATATGGCGAATTTGGTGGTTAGAGTCCACCCGGATCGAAGGAATTTTTCTTTGTGCTTGTTTCATCTTTGTATCGATAATAACTTAGGTATCTACTTTTATGGCATTTTCTAATTTAATTATTTATGCAGTTGTTTGTATGATGTAAACCACGGAAGAAAAAAAAAACAATTTAAGTGCCATAAACCTCGATTGCTATCAGAACAGATGTCGCCAAAACTCACACATTATAAAACTAAAATTTAAAACACTACAAAATCTTGATATTGGTTCGTTATTGGTCGTATAGTCCATTTGTTTAGGTACTTAACTGAATGTAAACAATCTTGAGATATCTTTTTATTGATACGTATACTGTAAAGTATACATATAAATAAATCAATAGGAATTAAAATTAGGCATGCAATTTTACATGAAACTAAGTATTTGTATTTTGTATTTGAAGGTAGTAAAATTAATTTTGTAAATGTATATTTCATTAAATGGACATCTCAAGATTGTTTACATTTAGTTAAATACCTAAACAAATGGATTATAGTTTCAAATTTAAAAAGAAATAACAAATCGCATTACCAAACCATTTAAGCAAGTTTAATTTAAAATTTTATATTTTTCATTCGTTAAATCCATTCTCGATTTTGGAAGCGTGGTTTGGAATCCATTCTACAAATGTAATATCGAATACTCTCTTAGGAGTAATAAATTACTTACTTTACAAAATCGCCGTATGAAATCTGACATAGATTTTCTCTACAAAATACTTAACAATATGGTTGATTCACCGACTCTGTTATCGCAGGTTAATTTTATAAATAAAGCTCGTTTACCAGCACGCCCCCAACGTAAAATAAAAATTTTCGTACCACCACGACTCCGTAAGAATTATACGAGAAACAGTTATTTTCATCGTTCGCTATCTTTATATAATAATACATTTTGTGACACGGATATGTTTGGTATCTCATTGCACAGATTTAAGGTAAGCATCCACAACAAATTATTTACTGTCTATGAAACCTGAAGTCGGTTTACATCCCGGTTAATTAGTTTTGTTTTAATTTTCTCTAGTTCTAAGTAGTAATTTGTCTAAGCACCCATATGGTTAACCATTCGCTTTTGGTTCAAAAACCCGTTTATTTTGTATTCTATTTATATATTTAAGCCCTTTTAGTACATGTTATTAATATTTAAGTGTAATATTCGGTACGGTACAGAACGGTGTAGAGTAGTAAATATTTAAATATTTGTTGTTGTGTGACTTAAATAGAAACTAAATAGTAATTAGACATATATAATCAAGAATTATAATTAATTAGAAATATTGTAAAAGCGTGAGACCTTCTCAACTATTGTCATGCCCTTACAGGGTTGTCATACTTGTATCATGTGTGATATGTGCAATAAATAAATAAATACTCGTTGTCTATAGTATAGTTCAAATTTCTGTATTAATTCATACTGTAATGACTGTTTGTACCAAAATAAATTATATAAAAAAAATATATATATATTTTAATATATGTTATATATATGCAATTAAAATATGTATTTTAATTGTTAATATAATTTAAACTTTACCCTGTAGGCATATCGTTGAAAGTTCAATACCATCAATACCTATACTACAAGTTACGACGTTTTGACATTATATTGAAATTTCAATCAATTTGCTGCCATCTAGCGGTTCATTGCTGAACGACTACGAATTCGAAGTGTTAATTTAGTTCTCTAAACAAGAACCGACGTATTGCAGGGGTATAAGCTTTACTTTCGTTTGTAACAAAAAAATATTTCGATGAACAGAAGTTGAAAATGTAATAAAATAAAACTTTCCGATTATACTTACAAAATACCACCACGGGTAATATTTTTGGTGCGGCAAAACAGCACAATAAGGCGTTTTTCTACAATTTTAGATAATTTACACGAAATAATGACACAACCATACCATACAAAGCAAAATGGCGGACTGAGCTGTATATATGTATTGTTCTGTGACATAAACAAGGCGCTAATACGCTATAGACTTTTCAGTGCAGAGCATAAAGGCCCGTTCAGGTTACTGCAATGTGGATAACAATACGATATTGATCCACTATAATATTAAAAACGTTTCATTCTTCTGCTTTCAACGAAAGGTCATTGGTTTATCTCAATTGTCTGAGGAGACAATGTCCAATTGATGGCCAAAAAACTACGTTCTCGTCGCTTACCATTTATTATGTTCCATGGACTATTTGTTGGAGCTTGCTTGCGAGGTAGTTAGAAATGTTGTAGATAACGGTCGACTGAAAATTTACATGTTTATTATTTATAAAAATAACAAATAACAATTGAGACCGTAGAATGAGTTCAAATGTTTGTTGTTGTGGCTTATATTCCTTTCCGGGAGTACAATTCAATTGTAAAATTTCCATTCTAATCGGTCCAGAACTTTTGTCCCAGATTTCCATCTGGGACATAAATTCCCATCTACATTGTAATGACCAAAAACTAGTTTCTTTTTTAAAGTCGCCTTAAGAATTTTTCAAGAATTTTTTCTATGACATTCTATGCGATCTTGTAGTTTTAATAGTATTAGCAAAAATAACGGTATAGCTTTTGTGGTAAGCTAAAGTTTAATTTGAAAAATATGTTTTTAGAGAATGTAGTATAACACATAAGGCTTCAAGTAAACCTGTTCGTAGTGATAACATAATTATACTTAGCCCATGCAGGATCACCTTAAGTAAACTAAATTCGGTTATGAGCTCAAGTTGTTCTGGCGTGGTTTTTAGGTGTCCGAATTTCACTTATATTCATCAATCGCTTATGTTTTAGTTATTAATCCATATAATTCCGTAACTGTCTAAGTTTATCAAATCGTGTATTTAAGGCATCGAGCTTAGAATAATAACGCATAGAAACCTAGCCCGCACACGCTAAGTGAGGCAAGTTAGAGGGTTCCAAACGCGCTCCCAGGAGCGCGCGGGCTGTTAGTGCTCAAGGTCATATTGCACCGCGAACAGCTCCAAAATTTTTTGCTAAAAATGACGAAATGTGCGGTAAATGGGTGTAAAAATACAACAGACAAACATAAAATAGACACTAACATCGCATTCCACAAGTAAGTAATGCGTTTCAACTCATATTTTTATGTAAATATTCACTAAAACAGAAAAATAATTTCGCGGCAACAAAATACGAAAGTGTTGCAAAGTAACGAATTTTTTTTCTCCCCATTTTGCTATTCTGTTTCAAAATAATTATATTACGTAAATTTTAGTGGTGCCTGTAATTTCGATTTATTTGCGCATCTTGAACTAATATTTACTTGAATAAACATTAAATGTTTTCGTTGTAAGTGATTGGGACACTTAATTATTTTATAATACTTTTAAGGTCAGGCCACACAGACGCGGTATAGCGGGAAAAGCGTTTCGGGGGCGGACCTGCGGGAAGCGAATGCGTGCCGGGGCATGCCACACGGCAATCCCGAGTGTAGTTCGTGACGGGACAGCGGCACGAAGGCGGCCGGTGTGACACCAAAAGCGTCACGCCACATTTCATTTTCAACACAAATAAAGAAAGGTCCATGTCACTATCGGATAGTGATGTAGAAGAACATCTTTAAACTTTTGTATGGGGTGTTAAAGTTACCTTGAAAAAAAATCTGCTAAAAATTTCAAGAAAAAATTAAATACATATTTTTTTAGTGCTGAAACTAGAGTGTACTAGAGTAATTCGGGCTTTCTTTGGCATTGTGCTCATTAGCTGGGCTGTTTCCGGTTACCGTTACAAAAACTAGAACAGCAAAATTAGCAAATTTGTAATTGTAGTACTTAAAAATGGGGTACAGGGCGTACATTTTCAACATTTTTCATTAAAATGCTTATATTACAAAAAGAAAATGACTCCGATTTTTTAAATATTTTTTTCTGGGTAGTTACAAACTAGGCAACATTCTGTTCCCAGGTTATCGTTGAGTTTTCGGACACTCTGTATACTTACTTTGAAGGTTTTGAATCAAACTATTCATATGAACAGAAATTGTTTATTTAAAAACATTAAAAAATTCTATAATCTTAACACAATTAACTTGAAACTATTTTTTCAGTGAGACTCACTGGGCATTTTCATTATAACAAATAATAGGTATATAAGATTTGTAGAATCAACAATAATAATTGCATTTAACTACTGTACCTACTTACTTTATTATTAACAATCTATATACGTAATTAACTTGAAACTTCTTTTTCTATCAGTCCAAATGGGCATTTTTATTTTAATAAATAATAAGTACCTATCTAAGATTTGTATAACACCAACTATTTTGTTTAAGTTATGTATCTACATAAGTGCATTATTTTGAACAATCTTAACATAGTTAACTTGAAACTTCTTTTTCTATCTGTCTCACTGGGCATTTTTATTTTGACAAATTATTTGTCATCTGATTATTTTGAATTGCAATTGAAATTAACTTGAAACTTCTTTTTGTAGCAGTCTCACTGGGCGTTTTTATTTTAACTAATAATATGTATCTATCTAAGATTTATGTAACAACAATTGTATTTAACTTATGTACCTACTTATATTATTTTGAGCAATTTTAACATAGTTAACTTAAAACTTCTATTTCTAACAAACTCGCTGGGCATTTTTATTTTAACAAATAATTAATAGGTCCCTATCGAAAGTTACATTATTATGAACAATCAACAATCTTAACACAATTAATTCAAACTTCTTTTACTATCAGTCTAATGCTGGCTTCCTACGGCCCATGATTTTTTATTTTAACAAATAACAGGCATCTAAGATTTGTAGAATCAACAACAATTCTATTTAATTTTATGTACCTACTTAAATTATTATGAACAATGCATAATTGCAATTATACTTAACTTATATACCTACTTATACACTCGGGAGCAATGAATCCGAGTCACTAACATAAAAATCAACATCTCAGAACTAACAATGCAAACTTATTCAAACAAAAAGTGTTTTGTAGACCATTCAATACTCTAATAAAAATTATAAAACTCCTTGGTTGCTATTTTTTAAAGTTATTTGTTAAGTTAAACTTAACTGTTTATTTATTTAACTTTTTGTTTATTAAATTAGCATTCATCATTTCTTATTACATTTTTTATGTTATCACAGCATTAATTCAGTACCATACCTTTTGGAATTACCCTGTGTAGTTTAGTCATCAACTATATTACAGGTACCATAATGGGAAACACAAGTCTTCAGGAATTAGTTGCAATGAAACTGGGATACTTCCTTGATCGTTATTACTTGTTGTGCTAATTACGGTAAATTAAGGAGATTGTACCGGTGCTACTGAAATTTGATTTTCTTCTAGGTCGTTCAGTTCAGCTTCTGTAAAAATGTGTGCAAGTTTCAATTTGATTTCGACTTGAATTGTGGGTTTCAGTTTTTTAAATGTTTCTGCATAACTAATGAACAGATAATCTACGGCGTCATGTTTTTTTCTTAGAGAAGAGAAGAGGTATCTCACAGTTGATTGTTATTGATGGAGGGAGACGTTTTCCACAACGTATTCGGCCAGCTAACACAGAAATGGCAAGTCTATAGACGTCACATGCAATATGATATTGAAACGACAATAGAAGTTGTCAAAGGCACGTGTTGTTTACACAATTTCATTAAAGTAAGAACGGTAACAATGCGGTTCAACAGAGCGATTCTCAACCAGTTGAGGCCAATGAACTACTTCCAATTCGTACAAATCAAAGATCGTCTGATTATGCAATTGAAATCAGAGAAAAATTTGACAATTATTTTAATAATTATTAAAAACATAAAAAATATACTCACGATCTTGATTTAGCTCCTTGGAATTGTTTCCCAAATAATTTCTATGTTTTTATAATTTCTATCACTTGTATTAAATAAACTGGGGTATGATTGCACCAATGATATAAGTTTTTCCGTCGAATTCATCTTGAAACTTGATTAAAATCAATTAAAACACATTCCCTAGTTGTAAAAAAATACAACGTCCAAGCCCGCTGAAGCCCCGCTCCGGGATCGCGCCCCGCCACTGACGCGCTGTGTGAACGGTTGCATAGAACTCAATGTATTACAACACCCGCGACCGCACCCGCCCCGCGGACGCCGCGGCCGCGGCCCGCGCCCGCTCTGCCTGTTTGTCATGGCGTGCGGCCCCGCACCGCGCCGCCTCGCCCCGCGGCCGCCGCGCCTTTCAGTGTGGCAGGGTTCATAAGAACTGGTACATTACAAAAAATCCCGCGCCCGGAACGCTTCCGCGGCCGCCTCTGTGTGGCCAGAGCATTAACGGCTCTGCGTTCATGCTTTATTGAATAATTATTTATTTTAATTTTATTTTAATTGGAGCACATATTGCAACAAATTTACAGTATATATTTGTTTCTACTATAGTGTTGGCGCCACCAGTACAACTTTGATAGCTTATTATATGTCTTTCTTTTCGTAACTCAAGCGAAATATTTTATGTTGAAATATTTTATTTTCTTAAAAGGGGAGCATTCTTAAGCGATTTTTTAATCTATTTTAACATTTATTTTCTTTAAAGTTTGCTTATGGCATTTTCGGTTTTAGGTTTCGAATATGGCACTTATTTCTAAATTCAAGATGGCGGGCGCGATTTTTCGAATAATGGCAAGTTGGGTATCGTTTTCGAGATGTTTGGGAATGTTCAATACAAAATGGCACTCATTTCTAAATCCAAGATGGCAAACACGACAGTTCAAACAAAAGCAATATTCGTAATGAGCACCCCCAAATACCTCGAAAAGATACCCAACTTGCCATTATTTGAAAAATCGCGCCCGCCATCTTGGATTTACAAATAGTGCCATATTCACATTGAGCATCCCCAAATACCTCGAAAATGATACCCATATAGCATTTTTTTGAAAAAATTGTGCCCGCCATCTTGGATTTAGAAATGAGTGCCATATTCGTAATGAGCACCCCCAAGTACCTCTAAAATGATACCCATATTGCATTTATTTGAAAACTCGTGTCCGCCATCTTGGATTTAGAAATGAGTGCCATATTCGTAATGAGCATCCCCAAATACCTTGAAAAGGATACCCATATAGCATATTTTGAAAAATCGTGTCCGCCATCTTGGATTTACAAATAAGTGCTATATTCGTTTTTCATCGACAAAACCGAGCATATCTGTAGGCACCTGATCGACATTGTCGATCGACAGTAACGATCGACAAAATCGAGCACATCTGTAGGCACCTGATCGACAATGTCGGGCAAATCTGTAGGCACCTTTAACTTAATGATGAGTTAAGCAAGATACAATTTCCCCACTTTTGAGGGAAATGTGATTCCATGGCATCATTATTTGTATATTTGTGTGCGTGCCGACGAGCGTAGTTACAAGTTGCTTACGCCTACATGAATTTGGTTTTTGCCTCACTTGTGACAGTTCGTTTGATATGAAACTATCATTCTATGCGTTATTATTCTAAGGCATCGAGTATATAATCAGAAATAGAGACGAAATGTCATTTAATTTGTTTGAAAACTATTCTGCCTCTGCCTGCAATCATTACGGTGTCAACTGCGCTCCGATTGGCCAGCCCGAATGCGAAACAATTGACGGTGTCGTCAATCTCGTTTAGGCACTCCTTAGAACCTCTTCACTACTATATATGTACGTGCTTTCACCATTGACTTGGCTTTCACCATAATATTTGAAAAAAATTAACTCACACAATCTCGGTCGCGGTCTTACTGAATTCATAAACTTTGTTTTTCATATAAATATCCACTGGCTTGTTTTTTAATATAATATAATATAATATAATATAATATAATATAATATAATATA
>NW_020654051.1:8274572-8275537 GCF_003589595.1 Hyposmocoma kahamanoa | reverse complement strand
AATATAATATAATATAATATAATATAATATAATATAATATAATATAACTTATCTGTCAAATCATGTTATCACTAACGAATTTCATGCCATATCTACTTCTGAAAAGTAATACCGTCTACTACAGTACTACGGAATATATTTATCTACTACTTTCGACCTCCAGGGTAAATGCCTAATGCACAATTTCTTATCTACATAACTAAAATTATAAATCTACATAATAATTTAAGATCTGGCAGTATGGCGTTTGCCTGTCCTGGAGGACGAAAATTAACTTAAAACAAACTTTATTAACCGAACTTGCTTTATAATTGTAACTACAGAATGTGTTATATAACATTTTATGTAACTCATGTAAAGAACTGGCTGGTGCACCTGGTGCAAGTATTTCGAGTTGCCTACTGTAGTAAGTATAAAACTAGTAAGTTTTCATAAATTTATTGATCTCCATACAAACTTTCATCCCTCATTTCGCCCCCTTTAATCTTTTGACCGCCACTGACAAAAACTAGTTTAGTTCCCTAAACGCCAAGCCTATATAATGATGTGACATGTTATGAATTTCCACTTTATATTAATTCAATTCTAAGTCAAAGAACATAACTGAACGTAAAATGCAACTATGAATCCATACATAACTAGAATATACAAATAACATAAGAAGTATCTTAGTATTTATTTATCGATTTCAATTGAAAATTAAAGAGTTGTATTGACGCTTTAAGGCGTCATTGGCGTATAAGCCAAGTAAATGTAAGACGCTTTAAATGTCCACGGCGGTCAAAGGGTTAAGATTTATTTTTATCACAAGAAGTATCCTATGTCCTTCTAGGTCCCATCTCTCTCTATACCAAAATTAATAAACATTTGTTCAACGATATAGGCTTGAAACCGTAAAAAAGTTACTTTCGCATTTATAATATTAGTTAGGTTTATTCAGAAATACAATTCCTTTAAAATCAAGA
>NW_020654051.1:8182432-8219572 GCF_003589595.1 Hyposmocoma kahamanoa | reverse complement strand
GACCTTGAAGTACATCTCCAGTCTATGTACGATGACCACGACACGGATTTACCATCAAACTCACTTAACTTGCCGATTGACAATTTTTTATTTGTTGTATTTATTTTTATTATTATTTGTTGCCAGTGTAGTAAGTTCTTATTGGGTGACAGAGGGAAACCAGGTTTTTCCAATAGGGCCTTTATTTGACAACATATACAACGTCAGTGGTGAAGTGGGGAAGGACTCCCCCTAATCGTCACGTAGTCGAGGTCCCGTACGCACGTTCCAATTAGGAAGCGGCTCAGGGTGCAACAACTACGTGTTACGTTCTAAAGCGGAGTTCCAAATAGGAAGCGGCGCTAGAAGCGTAGCACAGTGCAGTAGGTTCAACGGTAACGATCTAAAGCGGAGTTCCAAATAAGGAAGCAGAGCTAGATGCGTCGTAAGTTGGATTCCATTCTTTGATTCCATTCATCCTACACATTCAATGAACTATAAGTTGGATTCCATTCATATTCACATCGCCGCCAGTAGTCATTCCGCGAGGGAAAATCTTAACACCGCGATGCAGAATTTGCGATTTCGACGCCAATGCCATCTAGCGGTTTTTATTTTTATTTCTTGTTATTTTTCACTTCATTAACACGAGTAAATACGATTTTAATAGCCTGTCGCCACTGAGTTATTTCTTAGGACAGGGAACAATGAGACACGCAGTAACAGTTCAACGGCCTATAACTGACTGCCTGTACAAAAACTGCCGCCACCCTCCTTCACATAAATATCTATATACAATAATAATCATATCTACCTACACTACAAAACCATACAACGTATGGGTTTTCTTTCGAAATACAGTATGGCCCAAGATGTTATTGAAATCCTAATATTAATTTAATTTTAGGATTTCTTTTAATTAAAACATCTAAGAAAACTAAAGTAACGGATACGAACCTCAATGGTAATTCCCATAACCATCCTAGCCAGTTAGCTACCGAAGGCAAATCTTTGTTTCAGCGAGCACATGGTGTCTGCGACAGTAATCATCTGGCAGGGGAACTTCAGCTTATAAATCAAGTCCTACATGCGAATAAGTTGAAGATTCCACACCAATGCCGCAGGCACCGTGTGAAATCATCAACAGTCGAGCGAAGACCTTCCATTTTATCTTACGTGAGAGGTGTTACAGGCAAGATCGGAAGAGTCCTAACGAACGAAGCTAAGTATTTGTACCCGCGTCAAAGAACATATAGCTGATGTCAAACACCGTCGCGTAAACAAGTCTGCAGTCTGCGAGCATGTCATGGATAAACCTACACATTCAATGAAGTTTGACAAACCCCTGTCCTTGCAAAAGAAGTCCGTTATCTACCCAGGATGCTGCGAGAGGCCATTGAAATTAAAAAAATTCTTAATTTCAACAGGGAGGATGGTTTCTCCGTACCACCAGTTTGAGATCCAGTATTTCCTCTGATGAAAAAACCCGAAACCGACATAAGACTGCAGTAGTAATTAATATGTTTTAATTTATTCTAATTTCCATTATTAATTAATGATAAATTAAACTTATTTAACCTAAAAATTCATATTGTTACAATAAAATATGTTTGTAAAACAATGTAGCGTAAATTAGAATGTTTCTTTGTAAAATTAAAAATAACGTATGTAATTAATAATTTTTGTAACTATAGTAAAAAAATGGGGTGGTTTGCATCAATATTCGACATAACTGATGAGTGTACCACCTCGGTCAACCGTGACCATGGCACCTGTAAAGGGCCCGGGTATATTTGTTTGTTGGAAAAAACAAATATGCCCGATTTAAATCCGGAAAAATAGTTTCATTTCCTATGTGTAACAATCGCGAAAACCTAAGAACTCGATAGTATAAATATTTTTGTAACACATTTATTAACACTTGTAGCCTTGATTTTACAATAACCATTCTTTTTCTACTTTCGTAGCATACATTTTTGAACGTAGACCAACGAATTCTGTAAAAACTTTACCATTATTTTCATCCTTGACATATCCTAGCTCCTTTTTATTCAACAAAGGAAATTTATAAATATTATCGCTTGGGTAATCAGAAGTGTCAAAATAATTACTAAGATCTGACTTGATGTCTTTGTAAAAATCATTACAATGAATTTGATAAACTAAGCTATCGGTGTCAGTGTACAACAACTTCAAATTTTCATTTCATGTAAATTATAATGGAAATCATACGTCAAAGTTTTTGATGTATCTAATATACTAAAACCCAAATAAATAGGTTTATTGTAGAACAGTTTAATTTTGTTCAATTGAACGCCTTTGATTTTACCTCGATCATTCCAGTGAAACCGCTAAAGTTTAACAATAACCCTTAATAATCAATATTCTCCATAGTTTTACCAAATATAGAATTATTCATTAATTTGTAGAAACCTTTTGCAAAATCGGAGGTAGCTAATGTCCGCATAAAAGTATTTAATGCAATATACTTCTTTAACCAGGGACATTATTTGAATTTCAAAACTCCGGTACTTTGCTAAGTTACAATTCCATCTTTAGGTACTCATTGTAAAAGATTTCTGTAATGTATTATATGATGTAGTATATACTTCTTTTTATCATTCAAGATAGGAACTAACTTACATTGTTTAGTTTCACCAACTGGAATATTTTCTGAACGTAATGCAAAGTCAGAATGAGAGTTGTGTAGATTATCGGGATAATCGAGGTGTACTTCTAATCTATTTCCAACATCTGAAGTAATTGGTACGTTAAAATTCACATCAGTTTTCCCATTTAAAATCATCACATAGAGTTAAATATTAAGACATCGCCCACCCATATAAATTATTAGCATCAAAATAGGCTAAATATGAAATAGGTTCCTTAGTTTTGATCCTCCATTTAAGGATTATTGGCTTTTGCATAGCGATTACTACACTGTGCTACGCCACCTCTTATACCAGATTTTATAAAAGCTATCATATCAAAGTCAGTTAATAACTCCAGTTCTAATTGAGTAAACTTAAGCATAGTATCCCTGCTCAATCCTCGAGCAGTATAATAATGCGCGAGATCCAAATTATAAGTTGTTAAACAGACATTTCGGAAAATTTTCAAATATGTCACTTAAAAGCAACATATCTGTTTTGAGATGAAGATCAGAATAGTCAGACATATCTTTCTCACATATATGACATACAGTAGCTTCTTGTATAGATTTTTTGTCTGTGTCTGTAAGTGGAGAGGACACGTTTGAAAACTGTTCTACAAATAACTTTAAGATTTTCATATAGTCTATTCATAAAAGTATTAGCACAATTTCGCCGCTGTAGTATGAATATGGGTATAATCATTTATTTTATGTCAACAAAGTGCAGCATTTGTTGGAAAATATAACAAACAACCATCACGAATATGGATTGCACCATTTAGTGATGTGACCTGTCTGGTTTCCAATCGATACAAATTGTTTATTTAGCAAATATGTACATTACCCCCATTAGTAATATAAAATTAATTGATATGAATGGATTTAGGGCACTTTGTAAAATAAAATGGTCTAATCACAATATGAGCTTTGGGCGCATTCAAATTAGCCGCTGTTAGACGCGCTGCAGCAGTGCTGCAGCCGCGCGACTGTCGCGCTGCAACCGCGCGACGGCCGCGCGATCGTGAAGTGTGACCAAATTTTTAGTGATGCTTTATCTTTCGACTCAGTTATACGAATTCTGACGAAGAAACGTTATTTGTACCTAGTTCTTCGGGCACACACTTCCCATATAGGTGTTAAAAATGACTCACCTGCTATATTTTTTTAGTTGTAGCTTTAGTTTCAAAATTGTCAATAAATATATACATAGACATAAATATATAAATATATACTTATATACATAGACATAAATATTCCCATGCCTTTTATTTTTCGAGTCGATTAGAATAACTGGCGGAACTGATATCCCATATTGCAGGGCGTTGTTTTGCGTTCTCTATAAATTCTTCAACTCGATTTTGGTCCATCGTAGTTAATTTGAAAAATTAACATGTACACCTCACTAACCGTGACTGCAGCGAGACTGTCGCGCGGTTGCAGCGCTTCTAGATATTGTATGAAAAGTGACAATCGCGCGGTGCTGCTTCAGCGCGGCTAACAGCGGCTAATTTGAACGTGACCTTAGTCTCAGAATTGTATTCTAAACCAAAAACGTTTATACTTAAATTATTTATTTACTCTACTTTCTTGATATCTGTCCACTTTGCTAGAAATGATACTGCATTACATTTTATTTTATATTCATGTTGAATTTAGGCCGTTACATATACGCTGAGAGTAAAGCCCATTTTAAACATTGGCTATCTGCATTTTTTACATTGATTACAGCTTTCTTTGACCTTATGCTAATTCTATAAAAGATGATCCGTGAAGCGGATTAAATTTGTTAATATCCATATCTAAACTAATAATGTCCTTTATACTCCACCCACTATCTTTTCTGTCAAATTCACTTACTCTCAGATTTAAAGTTTCCTTTAAATTTTCGAGAAACAGACTAATGTTATCAGACTTTTTTATTATATAATTTTGTGTTTGAAAATCGAAAACATTTAACAATTTTTTGGAAGCTTGAACAAAGTTCGCTTTTAAAATAAAATTGATTTTAAATGTTTTGATATGCATGATACTGTCACGAATTAAAGATGTTACATCATCTTTTATGGAGTCGACAAAATATTTCTACCGTCTCAAGTTTATTTTGATCAGCTAAAGCGGTGATTCTATATGTGTAAATTCTTTTTCCAAATGCAGTTTCAATCAAAGTAACGTTTGGCAAACTGTGATGGATTCGAAATGGATTATATTTATGTGTGCTACTCATAAAATGAAATATTTCACTTCGATGTTGCAGATCGTGCACTCCACCATATCGCTGATATTATTGTCAATTGAATTTGTAGCTGAGTCTTCGAAACCTCGTGAAGTAGTTGATTCATCTGTACGTTGCCACTTCTCGCTACTCTGAACTATCAGGTTGGAAAAAATAAATGGAGCTTTAATTAAAAAGAAATGCACCTGATTGCCGCGTGTGACAGCAATTTCTTTCACAATAAACTTGTTATTTGCAATTTTAAAACCCTGAACATCCACAATAGTATTCATATTAAGTAATTATTCAAACTAAAAATATCACGATAACTTGCGCACAGTAACACATACTCAATGTATACTGTACTGTACACTGTACTGTGTACTGTACTGTATACTGTACTGTAAACACTGGTATTACTTGGAATATGTTGAGAAGTTTCAATTTCCAATCGAACATTAACTGGACCAGTTTTAGTCTAGTAATGATTGCAGAGTGGTACAACAGTCTTGTAGAGGTTGGTACGTAGGTGTGATATTGTTGCTAAAATTGATAGATGAGTCAGTGAAAGAAACGTACAGCAAGATAGTTTTGTATAAAACGGTGTTATTTGTAATTTTGTAATACATTACACAAGTGTCCTTGATAAGAACACAAGTAGGTATACAAGATGAGAGTAATGGTATCTTAACGTGCTTAATTGACGGTAACTATATGTTTTAGCGTGTTGTGTATGACACAAAATGAGGCGGGAAGAAAGGAAAAAGTCACCGCTTTTGTCTTTTTAGGCATTAAAAAAAAATGAAACAGGGTTTTTGTCAGTGCTGATGTACTCATCGAAAACTCTCTAAACCCTACAATTCTCGTGTGTTCATAAGTTTTGAGATAGATTTTGACTATAAAAAAACTAAACAAAATAATACTGGCAGTTGTTTTATCTGTGGTTGTCACAGTGAGTGAAGATGAGTGAAGAAACTATAACATCACTGCTCTGCACGGTATGCTAGAAGACGTTGGTTCGAATCCGGCCGGATGGAAGGAATTTTTCCTGAGTGTTCGATCTTTGTATTAATAATTAAAGATTTAGTTTAATTACTTTCAGAACGAACGCTTTCCGTATATATGGATCGCGGAATGAATAGGTCTCTGGGTTGTCATCTTGCATAAAGCCGGTTTGCGTTTCGAACTCTGAGTACCCAGGAGGTGTGACTGGGTATGCTGGATACTGTGGGTAATTTGGATACGGTCCAGCCCAGTTCACTGGATATGGTTGGTTAGGGAGGTATACCTATAATTTTAGAGATAAATGTAAACAGGCATGTCTTACATTGGTATAATAAATTCACATGTTGTGATCACATGTCAAGAATGAAATTCACAAAAGTAATAGGGGAAGTCAGTTCAAACTGGTTACCTTAACTTTGAGCCAAATTAAAACTAGTAAAACAATAGATATTAGTTACCACCTTGACACTAATCGACGTAATCTTACATTAGTACTAAGATAACATAATTTTGATTGGTTATAAATTATCAAACTAAAATAAACAATAATAAAAACTTTTGGTAAAATAAATTGAAACTTATTTGGATATAATAAGGTTTTATAATTACTAGTCACCCAAAAGCTAAGAATCCTTTGAACATAAACTTCTTGGAACAAAAGCAAAAAGTTGACAATCTACAGGTAGGGATGTGACATTTAATTGGTATCGACATTTTGTTTCATAACTAGCGGAATACTGAACTAGGCATTGCTCTATTCTTGCTATAATGAGGGTTAACCACGGAGTATATGGAAATGGCATTTACAGCAATTTCTTCGAGAACTAGGGCAGCTGACTTTTACACGCACACATTTGTTACCAAATACGCATAAGGTTTTACTACACGCAAATGTTAATTGATATTAGCTACGCAGGCGTGTGCGTATACGTAGCTACAGGCTGCAATGACAGTATTAATAATTTATTATACTGTATATTTATTATACATCGTACTTTCATTAACCTACTACATTTCAAGTCAATCCGATCACTGCAAGGGTTGAAACATTAAAACACAGTCATCATAAAAATCTTTATTCCCCCTGAAATATGATACATTTGTTTAATAATTACATCTTTCTGAACTGACTGAATATTACTACACCTATAGCGTCGACGAGCTTGTCAAGAAAATGAAGATACTTATTTCCGAAGGCGAAGAAGCGAATCATTTGTTTCATGAAAATTTGACGAAAAACAACTGACAATGCTTCAGAAATGTTTTCACATTTAGATGTGGTCTATAATTTGTGAAGGCGACCTGTATTTAATTCCTATGAATTTTCGGTTGTTATTCATATGTATATAATTTAATGTGATGTCATAAAATGCCTATAGCAAATGGTGCTACATTTAGTAGATACCCAGCTTTTACAAGCCTGTTGCTTCAGCCCATTTCTTCTTTAAAAAGGATGCGGCGGGAAACTAAAAAAATCAATACAAAAACAGCATATGTACTAAACTAAGAACTCAAGCGGACGAAGATGACGTATAATAAGCAAGTAGGGAGATAGGAATCATATTGATAAGGAAAAGAAAATCTCCAATCTCATAAAGTCTTCATTTGATACTCGTGACCTTACGTGCATTGTAAAATTATCCACACTGTACCTCTTCTATCTATATTTTCTTTTTTCCATTAATATATCGTTTTTACTTAAATTGAAAATTTAAAAAAATCTAGCGAGGGTTGGGATTAAACATTTAAGTAATCAATATTGTTAGCTTTTAAATACCTGTAAACAATTTGTGTTTACACATTGGTACCGCTATAATAAAAAAAATGTTGAACTAAAACAAAACCTTGTTTCTAAATACAGAGTTTCTACATATCGATAATTTGATTACAACACGCGGACCCAGTACAGTACCCGGCGATAAATATTGCACATCGACATTTGGAAAGAGACAATCGGCTAATTTCGGCTTCGTAGAGCGTTATCTCTGTCGCACACTACCTATGTGACGTTTTGTCAGTCGTTGTTTAAGTGCGATAGAGTGCAGTCGCGTCCAGTTCAAAATATATATATAGAGTTGTTAACACCACCAAATTTAAATAATTTAAAGTTGTACTATGGCATCTTTAGGAAAAAGAGGGAAACCTTTACGAGGTCAGTCACGCCAAATTATCTACAATGTTTATAAATATTTTGTAACCGAAGCTGACAGATTTAAAAAAAATGAAGATGAAAATGTAAGTTGTTATTTTAAGAAGGTTCAAGCGCGAGTTGCAAATGCCACTGGAATTTCAAGAAGAACTTTGAACAATATATTAAACGAAGTCAGTACTGAAACACATTCTACTGAAATTAAGTTAAGCACTCCAAAAAAAGGGAGACCAAAAAAGCAATTTCGTTTGGATATGGACGATTTTGATTATGATGTTGTTCGAAGAATGGTGTATGATTTTCACTTACGATTTAATGAACTGCCAACAATAAAATCATTAAAAGTTAAATTATCTGAAGCTATTAATTACAATGGGTCTGAAAAGACGTTGAGAAAAATACTTCACGAGATGGGATTTCGGTTCACTAAAATGGAAGATAATCGAAAAGTTTTAATGAAAAAGCACGATGTAAGTCTCAAACGAATGGAATACCTCGATAAAATACGCAAATTTCGCGAAACAGGAAAAAATATCGTCTACATGGATGAGTCTTACATACATACATCCCACACTAAAGGGAAATCTTGGAGTGATGATAAGAAAAAAGGAGTAAAAAAGCCAATTTCAAAAGGTCAACGTTTGATAATAATACATGCGGGAAATGAAAAAGGCTTTGTACCCGGTGCCTTTTTAACGTATAAATCCTAGGATACTACAGGTGACTATCACAATGAAATGAATAACGATAACTACGAGAAATGGCTGGTTAATCAATTAATCCCAAATATACCCAGTGATTCCGTTCTAGTTATCGACAACGCACCCTATCACAATAAATATGTTCAAAGACCCCCCAACTCAAACACCATTAAACAGGAAATGATCAACTGGTTAAACAGACACGAAATTTCAGTTGATCCAAAATTAACAAAAACCCAGATTTACGCTATTATATGTCAGCACAAGGAGAGGTATACAGAGTTTTCCGTGGACAAAGTACTTGCCGAACATGGGCACACTGTGTTGCGATTGCCACCGTATCATCCGGATTTTAATCCAATTGAAAATATATGGTCTCAACTAAAAGGCTATGTAGCCTCTAGAAATGTGGGTATGAATTTAACTACAGTAAAAACGTTATTGACTGAAAAAGTAAACATGATCGGGGCTGAAGAGTGGAAAAAGGTTTGCGATCACACAATCAAATGTGAGAATGAATATAGAAGCATTCAACACGGTTTAGACAATTACACTGATAGACTAGTGATAAATACAGCTGATAGTGACAGTGATATTGACCTCTTTGAGAGCACAGATAGTGAAATGGAAGTAATTGAGAATTATAATTATTTTTATTTTTATTACAATGTCTCACTTTAACAATAGGTACAATGGTTTTTATTATGTACACTACAGCTGTAATTTTCCAAAGTAATTAAATACGTAAACATATTTTTTTTATTTTATTTTACCCGAACCTAAAGCCATCACTTATAGAAAAATTGGTGTATTTTATACAAAGAATAAAAAGAATTATTAAAAGAAGCAAATTAAAATTGTTTTAACAGCTCCTAATAGATACCGGACTGTTTGTATTTCGTGCGACAGAGATAACGCTCTACGAAGCCGAAATTAGCCGATTGTCTCTTTCCAAATGTCGATGTGCAATATTTATCGCCGGGTACTGTACCAAGTGTAATACGACACTAGTGCAAGCAATTCATTGAGCGTCATTCGAATTGTTCTTTTGACGGCGGCAATGGCTAGCAACCAATGTATATTGTTATTACGGGGTTGCAAGAAAATAATTTTGTTTCGAAATTATAGTATTGTATTGTTCAAAATATTACAAAATACAGAGATTTAGTACTTACCGATGAAATTAAATCACTCCCGGAGTATTTTTTAAACTTTGGCTTCTTACGCGACATGATATAATGGCACAATTTCTATTTTTCTATTTTTTCCACAAAATAATCATGTATCACATTTGAACTACGACTGACGCGCTGTTGACACTCATATGCCCGTCTGGTGATAAGCTAGGTATCGCGGATCCCACCCACTAACGTCTATTACTAGCATTTATGTGGTCTGTGGAAAACCCAATAACTTTTCATTTAGTGCTGTTTAATATGCATTTCAGCATTTTTTTACACGTTTTCACTGAATTTTCGGCTTGGCCGTACTGACCAGACGGTAAATAGGTGACGTCACATTTTTTATTCTATTATTATACCAAAAATTTTAAAATTCTATAGCGCATATTTTAATATCATTGTCGGAGACAATTGTTTTCGCAAACCGAATCTAATTGTGGAAGGTGATAACATTAAATGCAATGCGAAATGTGATAGATACTTTTAATTTGGATACCTATTTATCAACAAAAAATCTACTCGTACAAAAACATCAACAGTTTATATAAAACAGGATTTGCTACTTTTGTGGATTTTTAGAAGCCTTATTTTCTTTGAATTCTTTTATAGCACACGCCATTGACACCTCGTCTCACGATGTCTGTGTTGTCTTTCGTTTAGTATTCTGCGCTATTTACAAGAAACAACATGCTACTTATACATTTCATACTCATATAGCGGCTAGGTAACCGCTCTATCCAAATCACTTTGCCTTTTTGACGATTTTATTTTAAAACAAAATTGAAACCTACTAATGTATCTATACCTTCAAACAAATATTACAAAAACACTACCAGATAGACGTAAAACAGTATATTCGTAGCAATAACACACAAAGAAAGTGAAGTTTGATCAAAACGAAATGAGCTTACGTCCCATTATTTTTCATAACGGATCTAATTAAAATTTTCGGCACAAGTGTGTGCGCGCGAGTTCCTACAGGTGCCAAGCGACTGCCCCGGGGAGAGCGGGGTAGTAGGCTATGCAGCCTTGTATACAGGAATTTATAGCGTTTGAAATGACCGAGCAATCGAGCATAGCCACTTTGCCTGCTTTGGCCGCTTTGAGCCGACTTCCCCTACGAACTACATTACACTCGATACTACCTCAGCTCGAATTTAAACATTCCCCGTACTGAATCGGCATTGCGCGGGTCGAGCGGCAGGAGCACTGGCTTTATTTCAGAATTAATTTCTATTAATTCATATAAATTTAATTTTACCAAGCCATTTGGAAAATGTATATCGTGTACTGTACGTGTTCTATTTACTAATCAGAGTATATCCTCAATTTTACTATATATTTTTTAAGTGATTGATTCAACACTTTCACTGTTATGCGAAATCAACCAAAGCCATTTGAGGTTGTAGAAATAAATTGTGTTAAAATTGTATTATAAATTTCCTAATTGAACACATTCGCGCGAGCGTCTTGCTATTTGCCAATTGATGTTCATGCAAACGTTTATAAACTATCTTCTACACGCTATGCACGATAGGCTTCGATCCGGACACGTTACGGAGGGTGAACTCACCGAATTGTGCAATGTCTGGAATTTCTGAGGGTGTACATCATCTGCTGAAGGTGTGTTCGAACGGAACCTATCCGGGCGCATTTGTTTGCACTAGCCGGTTTCAGTACATTTAATGTTGGGTGCTTTCAATCCGTTTTGTCGGAGCCAACATTGTAGTGCCGCGAAGATTTTGTATACATATTGTTTGGTTAATTAGTATTTTGATTTATCTGTCTGGATTTTATTAAGTGTCTTCTTGAGGTATTGTTTCTCTAATGGGGTTGACATGTTCAATAATGATAAAAGAGTAAAACAAAATAAATAAATAAACAGAAATAATAATGAAAAATAAACAACCTAAATAAATAAAGAGTAAAACAAAAGATACTGACGTCAATATACGTCTTTAAATGGCCCGCCGCCGAACGCGACGTTGGGCGTGTATGCCAGCGATCATAGGTATGTGTGTCTTGTAGCTTTCTACAAGGGAAAAACGTATATGTGTCTACGAGATGATGTATTCGACAGAAAGTGAAAAACAATAGATGTGACAATTAAAAATATCAAATTTAAACATGTTCTTAAAAAGGATGCTAGTGTTCCTATTATAACTAATAAGTTTTAATACCTCCCCGTAATAGAAGCACCTCGTATATAACAGCAGTTTTAATTGCAATTAGGGAGCAACCTATACATAATATTTACAAATCACAGAAGGTACAACAATAAATTTAAAATACAATATACAAACATACACTAACACCAACTATACAGACATAAATAAAACCAAACTTAACGTACATTCTAAACCTAACATTTTTGTACATTTCAGATGTCGCAGTTTAGGTAATGGTTTAGTGAGAATGTCTGCTTATTGTTCGCGGATGAAATGTAATCGACATGAATTTGTTTTTGGCAGATGGAGTCACGAATGAAATGATGCCTAATGTCGATATGCGTAGTGCGTGAATGATAGCTGTTATTCTTTGTAACTAAATTTTGATTGTCACTGGTCAACGTTGCCGAAAATTTCAGAAATTAAGCAGCGCATGTAGATTGCTTCCTTAGTTGTTTCGGCTAGGGCTATATACTCAGCTTCGTTTGTCGACTGTGCGACAGTCCTTTTTTCGCGCGATTCGCACGAAACAGATATTCCACTTAAGTGAAAGACATATCCAGTATGCGACCGTCTATCAATGGGATTAGACACAGTCCGCACCTGAGAAACCAATCAGTTGGGTTTTGTTGAAAGTGAGCTTCTGGTCTTTGGTAGCCTTCAGGTTGCGCAACACCCTTATTGCAGTTCTCCAATGTACCTCCCTGTAATGTGCGTTGAATTGGCTTATGAGTGAGATTGTATGGGAAATATCCGGTGTTGTGCCAATGGAGATGTATATTAAGCATCGTATGAGCTGCTGGTAAGGTAAGTCCATTAACTCTTGTTCTTTCGTAGGTAGAAGAAGTTTAAGACCAGGTTCTATAGGAGTAGCATAGGAATAGCGTCTGACATGCCAAATTTCTCGATGATTTGCTCAATATATTTAGTTTAATCGAGTAAAATGTTGTTACCGACTCGTGTGATACGCATTCCTAGCCAGTCCTCAAATGTATAGAGGTCTTTTACTACAAAAACTGCTTTTAATTAGCTCTTAAAATTATTTTTCATATCTTTATTAGACTGCCTTTCCACCAGAGATATGCGACGTAGCGAAGCGGTGTGCGAGGAAAAGATCCACCAATAGGATTACTTCATTTCCTTAGCCTCGCTTAGCGCAGCTCCGGTGGAAAAGCGTTAGCGGAGCTAAGTATTTGTAAATACGAAATAGCGAGAGATGTGTGCGAGGAATGTGTGCGAGGGATGCGGGTGAGGAATGTGTTGAAAATGGTGAAAGAAACTAGAGCTAAGGAAAGGCAGCATTATTACCGAAGACGAAAAAGTCATCTACAACAACGACTACGATGAACAGGTTGTCATCATCTCATTCTTAAAAGAAAGTTTCTCCACATCTTCACAAATTTTGACATTCTACTGACGTGGAGCTTGTTTGAGGCCACATAAAGATTTTCTAAGTAGACAAACTTTTGTTTTATTTTGTGCACTGGTGAAACCCTCTAGCTGTTCCATATAATTTTGCTCATCTAAATCTCCGTTAAGAAATGGTGTTTCCACATTTGGCAACTGACTGGGAAGATGTTACCGTCACACATGGCGTAGTAGATGTAGATTCAGACACCGCGGTCAATAAAGGACTTGAGTACGAATTTTCCGTTTTAAAAACGAATGCCCATTAACCTCTTTCAGCTTTCTAAAAGGGAAAAATGTATGTGTGTCCGCTGGATGATGTATTCGACAAAAAGTGAAAAACTATAGATGTGACAATTACAAATTGACTGTGAACTGGCAACCGGTACTATCTCAATTTTCTAAATATTTCACTTTCTAATACCATTTTATACTATTTCATACTCCGCAACGTTGCAAGAAATTCCGTTGTTTTTAATAACATGTGTAAAAAATATTTAAAAAATACATATTTTTATTTAATAAACCAGATGCTATATAAATAACGGAAACAAGTTTTTTCTTTACCTGTAAAGTTGTCAAAATTGAAATAGTACCTATCGGTCGTCAGATCGAAATATCAAATTTAAATATTTTCTTAAAAATAATGCTGGTGTTCCTAATATAACTAATAAGTTTTAATAGTGTGTGTAGTGCTTACTTATCCTGTGAAATGTCGACACTACGAGTACATGTCGCTAGAGATTCAATATTTTAATAAATGTTGTAGAGCAATGACGTCACTATTAAGATTTTGTATGACCAAATAGCGTTCACTTACGTTCTTCGACGAAATAAAAGAAATTATACGACGTAGTAGTACGTTGCTTCACATTCCTTAAGCTCAGGCCACACAGAGGCGGTACAGCGAGAAAAGCGGTTCGGGGGCGGACCTGCGGGAAGCGAATGCGTATCGAGGCGTGCCACACAGCAGTTGCAAGCGTAACTCGCGGCGGAATAGCAGTTCGAAGGCGGCCAGTACGTACTAAAAGCGGCCACGTTTCATTTTCACCTAATGATCAAGAACATTTTCTGCTTTTATTAGCGTCACGGAAGCAACACAAAAAAGATCGGTCGAATTCATATTGGAACTTAATAAAAACATACTCAAGTATATTTGTTTTTTTCAAACAAACCGACATTTCGGACCCTTTACAGGTCCCATGGTCACGGTTGACTGTAAAGGACCCGAAAAGTCGGTTTGTTTGAAAAAACAAATATACGCGATTTAAATCCGGTAAAGTAGTTTCATTTCATATGTGTAACAATCGCGAAGACCTAAGAACTCGATAAACACACTCAAGTGTTGTAAAAAAATACAACGTCAAAGCCCGCTAAAGATCCGCTAGAGCTCCACTCCCGGACCGCGCCCGCTTCTACCGCTCTGTGTGGCCGGTTGCAAAGAACTGAATGGAGTACAACTCGCATGCCCGGACCCGCCCTGCGTTTGCCCCGGGTCCGCTCCGCACCCGATCCACCTGTTTGTTCATAGCGTCGACCCTCACTACGCGGCACCGGCGGCGCGCGGCTGTCGCGGGTTTCTGTGTAGCAGGGTTCGTATGAACTCGTACATTACGAAAATTCCCGCGCCCGGAACACACCCGTGGCCGCCTCTGTGTAGCCAGAGCATTGCAAATGTTTAGGGCGGCATGTAACTTAGCTCGCGCGAATGTGTTAAGCATAAAAAAGATATCGACTATTTCGATCTTTGATGCTTTAGTCTCTCCTGAAAAGTTGTGATTTTGCAGATGTGGTTTATTACGCTAAGGGTGCGATTTTAGGTAACTAATCTCAGTTTGTAGCCCCGGTTAGGAAAACAGACATGTGTTCGTGTCCAGTCCGATGGAAGGAATTTTTCTTTGTGTTTGTACAGTCTTTGCATATATCTATAATAAGGCCTACCGCGTTATCAGAATCGGTTCCTGAGGTAACTGCGCGGTGCAGGAAGAGTATCAGTTTACGTGACAGTTACGTCGCGATGCACACGGGCTAATTTCAACAAGATTTTTCTGACGATACTCAATAACAAGCTGATTGAAAAAAGTACCAAATGACTTGTCTATTCATTTCAATTGTCAATGAAATGTGTTTTTTACCATCGTATCACATAACTACGATCTATTAATTTGGTGGACATTTTTTACATTTTAGAATAAATTTTAAAATTTGTGAACCGATTTTGAGACTCTTTTTTGTTGGAAAGAGGGTAGGGGAAAGGTGTACCAGATGCTCCCATTAAGGGAGAATGGTGGTAATTTAAAAGATATTCAGTTTCAAGTAGATGTAAAAACGTTGAATGATAGAAAATTTATCTATTTACATGTTGTCTTACTAAAAACGTTTTTTATTTTTTGATCTTTCATAATTATATTTGAATATTTTTAAAACCCTACTAAAGGATCGTCTTGGACACCGTGGTGTCCAAAATGATCCTAAGGATATGGGCAAGATGATCCAGGGGATTACCTGCCTCCGTGGCCGAACGGTTATCATGCCGGACTGCCATGCAGAGATCCTAGGTTCGATTCCCGGTTCGGGAGAAATATTTGTATGGCCTACATTTATTTCTCTCGTGAGTTTGGGTGTAATTTGTGGTTGTCTACGTGTGTGTCCATGGCACCCACGACACAGGGTTTCCATAGTGCGGGGCTATGTTGAGTGTGTACGTTATTATTATTACTTTACGAGCTCGATTTCCTTTTTAACACATCTGATGAAAACAATTTTTTTTACCTAAATATTTCATTGAACTAACAGACCCTTTATTTTTACCTTTAACCCGTCTTTTTAATGACTATAATAACGCGTACCTACTGCGAACTATTTACTTGCTGATCTATGTGGCGTCCTACTTTTTACGCCTCTAGTTCTTTAGATCATAGTTTTCCGACCACCCACCACGAATGATTTTTCTTTTACATTTACGCGGCCTGGTCTAAAAAAAGAAAAAGCATTTATATTTGTTATTAATCGACATCGATCATGTAAACGAAATCCAGTCTTATTCTATTTTATTCGTATTGCAAGCTATTCAATTGAGGGTTTCAGTACTCAGAAAAACATACAAATTAAAAATAGTGCGTTAACAATATATACAGTACAAGATAATCCCCACGGGTCATCTCGTACACCAAAACCATAATCATCTTGCCCCAATTTACTTATTTTCATGTTTGTTCGGCAAAATAACCTGTATGCTGTCTACTGTTACCACGCCGTTAAAAAAATAAATACAAAGCCAGCAACACAAAAATCTTAGCAATTGATTGCTTAGAATGAAAGTTGCCTAAGCTTTTAATCAACTTTACCTTAGATCAAACTCACACAATTTTTATTTTTTTCCACACAAATGAACTCGTCACTCACATCGCCATTACGAATTGACTGATGAGAGGCCTACAATTTACCGAAGAAAATATCTAGATGACGTTACTAGTTTCGCTACAATTGAAAAGGATCATCTTAACTAGAAGGGTCATCTCGTACACCTTTCTCCTACCTTAATATTGGTTCCATTAAATTTAAAGAAAATATTGCACCTCTAAAGGTGGCAAACAAGGGCATGAATCCGGTTTCGCGCACCTTCCGGTAACCGATTTCAATAAACCTTGGCAAATAGACGTAATTCCACGAACTTTTGAGGTCGGTTCTTTTAGTACTCTGTACTGAGATTATTCTCTAGTATTTAGGTATGATGAATTTTTAACACAGAAATGAAATAAACTGAACTCAATAGTACTATTACCAATGTATCCATCATTTTAGGTAGGCATCTAAAAAACTAAGATTTTTTTTAAACACTACAGGGTATTTTCAAATGCCAAATATGCGGGTCAAAAGTCAGTATCCAAAAACACTATTTACTTACAGGTGGAGGTTGGGCCATGCTGAAATTTGTAACCTCTGTTTATTTATAACCAATTTATAAATGGAACTGTTATAATAATGCACACAACAAGTAATTATTATACATTTGTTAATATTTTATCGTATTACAAAAAAAAACTTTCTATCAAAAGTCCAGGTTAAAATTAGACAAAAATAGACAAAATAGAACAAAGATAACATTTTTAATTTTTAATGTACCAGCTTCTGTGCTCTTTTCTAATTCTAGAAAGGAGTTCCGTATTTAGTACCTAAAGTCAGTTATATAAAGAGACAATTTATTGGACAATAATAAGAAAGTCTAAAATGTAGTTAGAAAGAATGTTTGTGATAGAAACGATCATTTAATCAATATTGTAGTGAAATAATAATGTTTTTAATCGACTTTAAAAACGGAGGGGGTTCTCAATTCGACTGTATTTTTTATATGTTATATTACGCGATTACTCCGACGTTTGTGAACCGATTTCAATGACAGTGAGATGAAAATGAAGTAAACAGCCACCACGATCTTCCCTTCCTATGTAGAATCATCGTGAAAAATACTAAATTTAGAGAGCCCAGTTCCATACGAAGATTATTGTAATCAGAAATCAGAAACATTTATTGTATGAACTGGTAAAATACAGGTGTTACTTACAAGTGATTAGATCTACAATTCTTACCCAAATCAGGCGTACAATGTCTTAAAACTACAATTCAATTAAAATTTATTACAACTTAAATGTCAAAAATTAAAATTATAATTAAGTTAGTTATACCATTGTCAAATATTTGATGTCTTTATATAAAATTCGTTAAGATTGTAGAAAACTTTGTCAAACCATTTTTTTAAACAAGCTTTAAATTTATCACTATTTAAACATTTCATTTCCATTGGAAGTCTGTTATAAATTCTAATCGCTGTTACATAGGTGCCGCGGTCAAAGATCGTGCTGTTTATTATAGGGAGGACAAGACGGTCCTTGTATCTGACGTTAACGGAGTGTACATTAGATATTTTAGTAAAGAAGTTACTGTGATTACGTACAAAAGACATATTTCCAAAATATTAAAATCAGGAAACCCTTTTCTTTGTACAGACTTCTTAGAGAATAGTCACTGGGTTTACTATAGATTATGCGTAAGCATCGTTTTTGTATTGTGAATATTTTAACCGCATAGACAGAGTTTCCTCAAAAAATTACACCATACATATAGTAACGGGTATACGTTCCCGTAATATGCGTTTTTTGCAACTTCAACCGACGCTACATCGACCAATACAGATAAAGCGTAGCAATAATTACCAAGCTTGTTATTTAGCACATCTATGTGATGTTTCCAATTTAAGTTTTTATCTATAGTAATACCAAGAAATTTAGTATTATTTACCTCATCAATAACGTCATTTTCATAAGTTATGTGTAAATCTAAGTCAATTTTTTTGTAATTACCAAACTGCATATATTTTGTTTTAGAATTATTTATTTTTAAATTTAGTGATTTAAGCCAGGTACTAAGACCGTTCAATGTATTGTTTATGTCAAATTCGTAGTCAATTTTTGTTTTCCCGTTGTTAGTAAATAATATTGTGATATCATCAGCGAACATAATAGGTATACAGCGTGCATAACACTGAGTAAGATGTGGCAGTTCATCGTTATGTATATAATAAAGAGAAGAGGACCCAATACACTTCCCCGTGGCACTCCCAATATATTTCTTAAGTATGTCGATCTGGCCTCTTGCACGCATTTATTGCTAAATACGGTCAGACATAGTGCTTGTTTACGTTCCGATAGGTAACTACGTATTAAGTCATTTGCCTCGAATACCACAGTTGTCAAGTTGTTTTAGCAAGATAGAGTCGAACGCTTTTGAATGTCCAAGAAAAGTGCAATACTGTCTTTTTTAAGATTTATAGCTACCCACAAACTATGTAGAAATGTAAAAATGGATAGACATGTTGATCTCATTTTACGAAATCCACATTAAAACTGACTAAATATGTTACGTTTATCTAAAAAGTTTGTTATTCTTTTGTAGATAACCTTCACAAATATTTTAGAGAAATTCGGAAGAAGAGCTATAGGCCTGTAATTTTCTGAGATTTCTTTGGAACCTTTTTTATGTAAAGGTTTTATCAATGATATCTTCAATTTATCAGGAAAGTAGCCAGTTTGTAACAATTAAATTAAATATATGTACTAGCGGCGATATAATAATGTCAACACTAGTCTTTATCACTTGCATTGAAATACCATCGTCACCAGAACTTCGTTTACTTTTGATAGTTTTAATTATATGTCGAACTTCCTGTTCATCAACTGGACTCAAATATACGCTGTTACTTCATGTTCTTGGATAGATTTGTAATTATTAACAAAATTGGAAGTAAAATTTTGTGTAATATATTAGGGGTTAAAGTATGAAATTGCCGTTTCGCACTGAAAAATTAAAACAATTTTTTTTAAGATTAAATATATTTGTTTAATCAAAGTTTTTCCCCTTGTTGTCTACATTTCTGCCATGTAATCGGAAGGTCATTTAAACCTTTGCGATAGAACTCTGGGGACGTGGACTCCACAGCTGTGTGAAGGGATTTTTGTACTGCTTCTTGGGAATTTTATTTCCATACAAAAAAAATTCAAATTGCGGGAAAAAATGGTAGTCGGTCGGGGGCGAGGTCCGACGAGTATGTAGGATGATTGATGATTTCTATCTGCATGTCTTGTAGTAGTAAAACTGTTTCTCAAGCAGTGTCCTCACACTTTTTACTTTTTTTGTTACTGCTCTATGATAACGCAACACCTCTGTTACGTTATCATAGAGCAGTAACGGTGAAGCTGTTTTGCCGCGAGTTCCGTCGTCATTATTCAAACGCCATATGTCATATTGTGGGTACGCTAACATTAAACCATGACGTTTCTTGGTAGTTTGATATGGATCGGCTTTCATCATCACCTTCAATTCAATGTTATTTACATTTGTGACTGGTCTTCCTCGTGGTTCTTTCTTCAAGTCGTAATTTGGAAAATTTCGAAAATGCACGGTGCGTTCTTTAGCCGTATCCTCTCCAAATACATCATTGACAGTTTCTGCTGCGTTAACTCCATGTGAAAATTCGTATTCGAAAATTAGGTACTCATATTTTCGCTGTATCCATCTCCACGTTAAAAGCTGAATGTAAAAATAATTGAAAGTCGAACAATCATATATCATGTTTTTTAAGTTAAGCATGTTTTACATTTCGTGTGAAAAACGTTTCACTCTCAAATCGGACACCATACAGGTTTAATTTTAATTAAAAGTGGCCAGTAAAATAAATCGGCAATTTCATATTTAAACCCCTATTAATGTCTATTTAAATGTTCAGCTATTTGTGAAGGGTCAGTTATATTTCCTTGACCGGTTTGTAAATTTTTTATTGTTGTCGGTATTTCATTTGTAGTTGTAGTATTCTGTTTAATTGTACTCCAAGTGGCTTTAGTTTTATTTGTACTTTTGGTTATGTAATTTATGTTCGTTTTGTGTTTAGAATGTCGTATAGTGGATCTAAGTATTTTTTATATTTGTTGTAATATGAAATAGTAGAATCGGACCTATATTTTTGGAATTGAACGAAAAGTTGACGCTTGCGTTTGCTAGAAATTTTAATACCTTTTGTTTTCCAATGTGGTTTCTTTCTGAAGGTCACTTTACAATTTTCTATCGGAAAACACAAATCGTACACAGTTTTGAATATATCAATAAATATATTATATGCCTCATTAGGATGAGTTTGCTCAAATACCTCATGGAATTTGATTTGAGATATATATATATTATATATTTCATAAATATGGCAATGTAATTATCAATTTTTCTGCTATAAACATTGTCTGACAGAAAAGCTAGCGGAACAAGGAAATTGCAGCATTTGTACCGTATGATCGGATATACCCAGATTTAATACTTCTGCTTTACATTTACTAAAATTTATAACAATGTTGTCAATACAAGTCTGAGAATGCGATGTAATACGTGTAGCTTTAGTAACTGCATCTGAATTTATGTATGCTAAGTATGCTTTGGAAAGTTAAGTTATGCTTTTGGAATAGGTTAATATTGAAATTACCCACTATCACTATTTTATTATTTAAATTTCTATGTTTTCTGGTCAATTTGAATAAGAGACATTCAGGCTGATCAAAGAAGATGATAAAATTTTTACCAGACCTATATAGACATACTATTATTGTTTTCAAGTCAGGAATATTTACTCCATAACACTCGAAATTTTCCTCTACAGCAAATTCATGTAACCATTCCAGTATATTAAAATGTATAGTATTTTTAACGAAAATGCATACTCCACCCCGTCTTTGATTTTTCCTGCAAAAATATTCCGCTAATTTATAACTTTCTATATGTACACAAGATTGTTCGCCATATTTTAGGAACGTTTCGCTGAAACATAGTACATCCGGAGCCGTAACTGCGAGCGAATCTATGTAAATGTCAATTTCATTTAGTTTCGAGCGAATACTCTGGATATTCATATGGAAAACCTCGCTGTAATTCAAATCGCAATACTTTCCACTATTACAAGTTATCTTAACGTGTTTAAATTAGTCCGTTATCCTTGTCTGGGAAGAATCTTTTCAATTAGTCGGTTTAGATATTTTTGAAATATTACATGTGCGATTTAAAGATGAGATCATTGCTGAGTACATGTTATGAATTTTATATTTACGATTGTTATAATTTAAATATGTTCTATTATAATCCCCAGTATTGATATATTTGTTAAAAGCAAGCACTTTGCCCACAGAGCCCCTGTACTTAGTGAAATCAATATAACAGCAGTTGTCAAAACACGTTAACAATGTTTTTAAGGAACTATTTAACATGTTCTCATTTAGATTTGGATTTTTATCTACACTCGTAACTATAACATTGGTATTAGAAAGTCCACTGAGTGCTAGTGATAAGTCTGCTGTAGAGATTATTATATAGTATTAAGTGCTGTTGTAGAGATTGGAATGAAGATTCTCCACAGTTGCTTTGCTGGGATAATAATTAGCACAGATAATATGATACTATACTAGTATAATCAGTATTTAGCACTGAAGGAAGTCAGAGTAAACATAAAAATGATAATGAATACCTAAAGGGACTTCATTTTAGAAGCCTCTGCTATGTAAAGCGTTTAGGAATACCTAGTTTTTACCTCGCTAAAATAAGATAGAAAGAAGAAGAAAGACAACATTTTTATTTTGTTAATAATTTGCAGCACGATACACACACATTATATAATTTGACACAATACTTGTACGTCTGATGCACCCTGGGCAACAATTGGAGACAACGTTACGCCGATTGGCAATATCCTTTCACCACGATGGCAATTTATTGTAATAATAATTTATTTTTAAGCAAGCTAGGGCTGTGTCATAATATTAACTCTTTAGTTTCTAATGTCTATTTTGAACTTTACATTTGATAGTCTTTTAGTTCATTGTTGTCAAATATTTTTGTGGAATAAAACCGTTATTCTAAAGGTTTTATCTTATTTATCAATTTATTCCACAAAATGTTATCAGAATAAATAAAATGGAACGGTTTCTGCGTCCCGATAAACTGAACATTGATCCAACCGGTAATTCCGCCTCCAAGGAATGGGAGCACTGGAAGAGGACGTTCGAGAATTTCTTATCGAACTTTACAAAAGAAACAGCTGGTATGAAAATAGACATACTTATAAACCATGTATCTCCAACAATCTTCGCATACATAAGTGAATGTACTACCTATGAAGAAGCCCTAGACATACTCGACAAACTATTCAATAAACCAAAAAATGTAGTCTATGCCAGGTATATACTAGCTACTAGGAGACAAAAGCACGATGAGAGCATTGATACTTATATGCAGGTGCTAAAATTATTAGCGAAAGATTGTCAATTTGGAAAGGTTGATGCTGAAACGAATAAATCCGATAATATTCGAGACGCATTTATTACTGGTCTCAATTCGAGTAAAATCAGGCAGCGATTGCTTGAAAATCTAACTCTATCTCTTGACAAAGCCTATGATCAGGCGAGATCGTTAGAAATGGCGGAGATGAATTCACAGAGTTACGAATCTTCAAATTTGAATGCTGTACAAGGTTCATCAAAGGAAGAAGAATCATCAGCAGCGTCTTTCTTCAAGCGAAAATGTTTCTTCTGTGGGGGTCGCGTGCATCCTAGAAAAGATTGTCCAGCACTCGACTCTACCTGTCAGATTTGTGAAAAAAAAGGACACTTAGCTAAAGTATGTCGTAGCAAGAAACAGACTGCTGCATCAGTAGTCGAAACTGACAGTAATAAAACTAGTGCTTGTATAATAGCGGCATCGCCGGACTCGCTTAGAAAGGCTACTGTAACGGCGTACGTTCAAGGGATACGCGCCCAAGCATTAATCGATACAGGCAGCTCAATTAGTTTTATGGATGAGGAATTCTTTAATCTCTGTCGTTTAAAAAAGAAACCGAGTAACCAGAGAATTTCAATGGCTTCGACTACTCTTACTTCCAAAGTAGAGGGACAAACTAGCGTCTCTGCCAAAATTGGAGATTATGAGTACAAAAATCTGAATCTACTCATAGTAAAGAATTTATGCGCTGATCTCATCATTGGACATGATATTCTGCATCAACACTCTTCACTAGAGTTTTCTTTTGGTGGTTTGAAGGAACCTATCAAAGTTAATTTATGCAGTGTTGCTGCAGCTACCGTGCCTGCCGTACCACTGTTTTCTAATGTATGTCCTGAAATTAAGCCTGTTGCTATAAAATCGAGAAGACATAGTGAGGATGACAAAGAATTTATAAAAGAGGAAGTCAGGAAACTTTTGGCTGATGGAATAATCGAAGAAAGCACGTCCCCCTGGAGAGCTCAAGTCCTTATCACAAAAAATGTCAACCATAAGAAGCGTCTTGTCATCGATTATTCCCAAACTATAAACAGATATACTCATTTAGATGCGTACCCTCTACCAAACATAGAGGAGCTGGTGTCACAAATATCTAGATATCGTATATTTAGCGCTATAGATTTGCAAAGTGCTTATCATCAAGTTCCTATTTTGCTCGGAGAACGTCATTTTACGGCTTTTGAGGCTTTAGGAAATTTATACCAATTTCTCCGAATTCCATTTGGCGTTACAAACGGCGTCTCAAGTTTTCAAAGGACGATTGATTGGGTAATCCGAAAAGAAGATCTCAAGGGAACGTTCGCTTATCTTGATGATATTACAATTTGTGGCAAGACCCAGCTTGAACATGACAAAAATCTTAAGAAATTCTTGGCAGCTGCCCAGAAATATGGCCTCACTCTCAACAAAGAAAAGAGTAAGTTCTCACAAAACTCTATTAATATTCTGGGTTATAACATAGAAGACAACATTATCAAACCGGATGCAGACCGCTTGCGCCCACTTCTGAACTTACCACCACCATCTGATCTATCATCACTGAGAAGAGTGATAGGAATGTTTGCACACTATAGCAAGTGGATTCCAAATTTTTCAGAAAAAGTTCACGATCTTACTAATGCAAGGATATTTCCATTAAGCGACAATTTAGTCAAAAACTTCAATGTACTCAAATCAGATATAGCCAAATCAAGTATTCATGCAATTGATCATAACGCACCATTAACCGTGGAAACAGACGCGTCAGATCATTCTATCGCAGCAACTTTGTCACAGGCTTCTCGGCCTGTTGCCTTTTTCTCCAGAATGCTAAACAAAAGTGAACATAATCACTCGGCGATAGAAAAAGAAGCTTACGCTATCGTCGAATCGCTGAAGAAATGGCGTCATTTTCTTATCGGCAAACCCTTCCGGCTTATCACTGACCAAAGATCAGTATCTTTCATGTTTAACAATAAACTAACGAGCAAAATAAAGAATGAGAAAATACAACGCTGGCGTCTGGAGTTGGCGCCATTTAAGTATGACATTATATATCGTCCAGGCAAACAAAATGATGCAGCGGATGCACTCTCACGCGTATGCAGCTCAATATCGACACGAAATGAAAAGTTATATTCATTGCACAATGATTTATGTCATCCGGGCATAGCACGAATGACCCACTGGCTTAAATCAAAGAATCTACCATATTCTACGGAAGAAATTAAAAACATGACTAAGTCGTGTAAAATTTGCTCCGAAATAAAGCCAAGATTTTACAAACCTACAATTGATCCAGTTTTGATAAAAGCTACGTCGCCTATGGAGAGACTGAGTATCGATTTCAAAGGACCAGTACCTTCTAATACGAGAAATAAATACATTCTTACAGTAATAGACGAATACTCACGCTTTCCATTTGCATTTCCGTGCCCAGACATGAACTCTTCAACGGTAATCAAACATTTAAATGAAATTTTTATGCTATTCGGTATGCCGTCTTATCTACATTCAGATCGAGGAACCTGTTTCATATCTACTGAAGTAAAGAACTTCTTAAATTCACGTGGTATTGCGTCGAGCAGAACTACACCTTATAACCCAAGAGGAAATGGACAGGTTGAACGTTTTAACGGAACTCTTTGGAAATCAGTGCAATTGGCTCTACGTTCGCAGAACCTACCAATAGAAAATTGGGAAAAGGTTCTAAACCAAGCTTTACATTGTATCAGATCTTTGTTGTGCACAGCGACTTGTTGTACGCCGCACGAAAGAATGTTTACACATACCAGGCGGTCATCGAATGGAGTATCTATACCTACCTGGCTGACGGAATCAGAAAAAGTATTAATGAGAAAATTTAATCGTACTAACAAGTATCAACCTATTGTTGAAGAAGTGACTCTTCTGCACGTAAATCCAGACTACTCCTATGTTCGCTATGAGGACGGTCGAGAGACAACTGTTTCCAACCGACATTTAGCACCATTGAGCCTAGATAGTCAGATAATGGTAGATGAAACAACAAATATTGAGGCTCTTAACGAAAACTCCAATGAAGTGGAGGACCCTAATCCTACATCTCAAAATTCTGAAACCAGATCTTCTGATTCTGAAAATGAGATTGAAGACATAGACCACCCTGAACCTCCAGCGGACACCGAACCAGAGATTCGAAGGTCTGCAAGAGTGCGACACCCACCAGCCCACCTCGAGGATTATTTTCAAGGCTGATAGAATGTCATAATATTAACTCTTTAGTTTCTAATGTCTATTTTGAACTTTACATTTGATAGTCTTTTAGTTCATTGTTGTCAAATATTTTTGTGGAATAAAACCGTTATTCTAAAGGTTTTATCTTATTTATCAGGCTGTAAGCCTAACTTGTACTAAATTAAAAAATTCTTAGCGGGATAAATAATTTTCAATCAGCAAATAGCGTTATTACAGTTGCCAACACAACTTGCTCTCAAAAAGGCAGCACATGTATTCGGTACAAGTAAATTTCTCCTTATTACGCAGGCTCGGTCGTACCTGACCACTCAGATCCCCTTCACGCTTTTTCGTCCCAGTTATTTAAAGCACAAGCGTGATCGACTTCGTGGCACCACGTATCAACACCATCAAATTTAGACACAATAATGGTTTGATCTCACCGGATTCGCATGCGTCGATAAGACGCTCTGTAACGTCTCGTAGCCACAGTTTCGAATGGCGGCGGCAGCACGACAGGAACGACAGCGACAGCACCGGCAGCGACAGCGTCGACTTCAGCAGCACCGGCTGCGACAGCACCTGCAGCGGCAGCGCCAGGGTCGGCGCCAGCAGTGCCGACTGCGGCAGCACCCGCAGCGGCAGCGCTAGTGTCAGCGCCTGCAGCGCCGGCTGCGGCAGCACCTGCAGCGGCAGCGCCAGCAACGCCAGCTGCGGCGCCAGCAACGCCAGCGTCGGCATCTGCAGCGCTAGCTGCGGTAGCACCCGCAGTGGCAGCACCAGGTTCGGCGCCAGCAGCACCAGTGTAGGCGCCAGCAGCGCCGGCTGCGACAGGATCCGCAGCTGCAGCGCCACAATCGGCGCCAGCAGCACCCGCAGCGACGGCGCTAGCAGCGGCAGTATCGGCAGCGCCGACTGCGGCAGTACCCGCTGCGGCAGCACCGGCTGCGGCAGCACCCGCAGTAACCATTAAACTTATGAAAAATATATTTGCCAGGTATGGTATACCAAAGAAATTAATCACAGACAACGCAACACTATTTTCGTCAACGGAGTTTGAAAATTTTGCAAAGAAATGGGAATTCGCACATGTCACAAGTTCACCATTGTATCCAAGGTCTAATGGCTTGGCGGAGATAAATGTACAGACAGCAAAGAAATTAATTACTAAAGCACAGGAAGACAAGACTGATTGGCAGCTAGCGCTGCTAAACTTTAGGAATACACCCATAACAGAAGAACATTTTTCACCGGTGCAACTCCTGATGGGAAGACGGCTAAATACAAGATTGCCAGGGGCGTCTGCGATGCTTACACCAGAAAGAATTGACCCGACTGGCGTTAAACGTAAGCGTGAGAAGAATATTGAAAAAAATAAACAATATCACGATCAAGGAGCAACGATATTGTCACCAGTCGCTACAAGCGAAGAGGTACGAATGAGGGACAAAGGCAGATGGGTGAAAGCCCAAGTACATAAAATAGCACCAGAACCTCGTTCGTATTGGCTGAAAACCGAATGTGGCGGGACGTACCGCCGTAATAGATCGCACATACTGAAGGTAGATAAGCACCATAAAGAGGATTTGCAGCCAGATAACACTGACAGGACTTGTAATAGAAGTCGTTCTGGGGTTAATTTTTTCGATACATTATATGACAACTTAAGATCACACGCTTCAGCCGCGGCCAGCGTTAACGACCCGAGTGACGGGCTCGGTAGTCAGTACTATAATACTAAAAGTGGTCGGCAAATCCGTCCCCCAGATGTTTGTCATTAAACTAAAGTACACTTAGATAAATAATTAGTTATACTTTTAGAAACGTCTCTGCATGAGCTGCCAACCGACCGTCATAGCTGCCAACAGTCAGCGACGAATGCTATTTAAGGCGTTGGAAATCAAGCTAACGGTTTTTTTTTTGCTTTTTGCTAGTGTGTTCTCGACGCATTTAACATAAGTAGATTCTAGAACTATGTACCTTCTTACCATACACAAACCATAACTCGAGATATAGTCCATGCCCTAAGATACCTGACCCCCAAACCAGAGATTACTTATGTAATAGTTATAACTATTAAGTAATCTCTGGTTCTGGTTTGAGAGATTACTGCAATGAGGTGCCCAAAATCGCTTAATATGGTGTTTTTGTGTAAGTTTTTAGGCGATAACAGAGCACGTGGATCTTTGAAAATAGTACATCCTGTACTATTTTAAAACACGTATTTTGAAGTGTAGCTTGAAGTTCCTAGAATATTGCTTATTGCCATAGATAATACAAAAACTGGATTACAGTGAGACTCTGGTGGTTATTTCTTGACATATTTTTATCGGTCAAACCAAACTTGCTTACTACCAAATTTGGTGTGGTTATTTAAATGGTACTTATCTTGATCCTGACACTTTATTTGTTTTAAATAAAAGACAAATAACAAATTTAGGAGCAAAAAGTAACTTTCGCCTACTAAAGTACGAGCTAAATATTTGCTTGCAAATTATGGACAGGCACTTAACAGTGTGAAAAAATATCATACACAAAAAAATTCGTAAATAAGTAAATATAATGCACCAATTCGTTGAAATCAAAACAAAATATTTTTAAAAAAAGTCGAATTTAGCCATTAGGTGAGATTAAAAAAATATATTTTGGTTGGATTAGAACCAAAAACACAAAGTATGTTAATCCTTGATTATTTCGTAAAATTGCAACGTTTAAAACTTCTGCTGCGTAGCTTGCGTTCGTGGCGTACGTTGCCAGACCTCTGTTTTGACAAATTGATTTATATTGTATTGTAATCGGCTGTCTACCGTCGAGCACGATACTTACGAGATATGTAGTTGGACATAGTTATGCAAACTATAACCAACCCACGAAATGTCACTTTTGAGATAATTAGATTTTTGTAAAAACAGTGTGAAGAAATAAATAGGTAAGTTATTTGAGACTAGAGATGCGCCGAGTACTTGTTTGCTACTCGGTACTCGGTGTACTCGGCCGAATAAGTCGGTTCATGAGAAGAGTACTCGGTTAAAATAAAGCATCACAGCTATAGACATAATAAAGTAAAATCAACAATATATTTAATATATTCAAAAGAGATTTATTACTAGAAATTGTAGACAATTGTAAAAATTTCTAGCAATTTAGTAATTTAAAAAGAAAGGTTTCATTATTAATATTTAAAATTTAACAAAGGCAAGTTATGATGTAGGAATATTTACAAGGCTTTCTGCGCGTTCAGGTAATAGTCTGTTCCTTTTTTCTTCATACACATTACCCGCTTCGGCAAATAACCGCTCGCTATACACAGTGCTTGCAGGTGCACATAAAAACACCTCGTGCTAATTGTGCCAGTTTTGGATATTTTGTTTTATGCTCTGCCCACCATTGGAAAGGACTCTACTCTCGCGATAATAAACTTTCATTGACATATCGGCCTAATTCTAGAGCAACGGGGGCTTTTAGGATCATCGCATTCCGGTTGTAATGAACCGAGTAACTCGGCCGAGTACTCGCCTCGGCAAATGTTAAACCGAGTAATATTCGGTACTTGGTTACTCGGTAAAACTTATACTCGGAGCATCTCTATTTGAGACAAATGATGTACTGTAGCAGTGAGAATGTGAGTGAGCAATATATAGAAAACGTTATGTATCTTTTTATTTAGTTAACGAGAACCATGTTCTAGTTTTCGTAATGAAAACGCCAAAGATCTACAGTACTTCAGTACATGTGACATGGATCCGTTTAGCATATTTAAAAAAAGACATTATATGAAGTTATAAGAAGCAAGCAGCAAGGTTCTTTTTAGCTATTAAAAAGTTACTTATTTAGGGTTGGTACCCTGAAGGACTTTTATTTTCTCCGTTTTGGCTTGGTATATTGCCAGGATCTTTTGTGAGCGGGTAAAGGACACGTCTGGTGTTCTACCTAAATACATAACTCAATTTCACTCGAGGTGTGGGTTGTTTCTTGTTTGCATAACATGTCCAGTTCACACAATATCGTCAATATTGCCTCTCGTCACGTCAATATAATATAACATCAATATCGTCGATGTAAATGTTGTCCACCTTGCTCATAAGCATGAAATGTAGATCATCGACTAGCGGAGAATCGTCCAAGGTCACGATTTCAAATTTAACATTAGTTGCAAGCTCCATCATTAGGCACACCACTATCATGAAAGTAGATGACGAAGTTGCACGACTCGCCATGGCATGCAGTTTTTCTGCCTGAGCATAGGTCTTGTGTCTTAGGTACATGAGATTGGTTTCCAAGTAATCAATTAACGTACTCAAGATCGGAACCCTGGATCTAGAGTACGTAAGATGTTGAGGCAATGATGAATTATGGTTTGCCATATTGAGAGCTTGATATGAAAATTTGTAATGTTATACCATGTTATGCACAAAATTCAAAAACCAATTAATGACACTTATTGATTTGTCTAATTGACCTACAACTGAGTTTCCTTAACTACACACACCGGCTCATTTTACAGATCATTAGTAAATCTGAATAGTAAATCTTTTTCGAAAGTCTGGCCGGTTATTTTACCTTTTTTATTTTAGGTGTAATTTGAAAATAAAAATGTAGTTGATTGTCTTTTTCACATTCATTTGTTTTAATTTTCTACTAGTACAGGTTTGTCGAGTGGTTCGACTTGATTTTGTGTTCTTATAAATTTCGTAAACTTTAGTTGAAAAAGTTTTATAATTATTAAACTTACACAGTACAATACAAACAATTTTTATATTTTCAGTAGTTTCCGCTTTCTTACAAAATCTAAAATAAAAAATATTTTTATATTTGAATTTTTTCCAATAATCTTTAAGCAAAGCTGTATCAACTTGATTTTAAAATATAAATTTAATTCATTGTTACTTTGTCTAATTTTTGTTTATTTAAAAATAATCGTTACCATTTTATATTCTCACTGTCTTGTGTGCATTTGTGTGTAGGTGCTTTAATAAAAACAAATTGCAACTTTATACTCCGGCACTAGATTACTTTAAATCTTTAAATTTCCACAATGGGTCTAAAATAACAAGTAAGTTTAGAAACTACACGTTTATCTGACTATACTCAAGCCTAATTAGGCGTAGGATATATGTATGTCAACGAACAAAAACTATATGATTTTTTGGGGTTTCCACCTCAGACATTTCTACAGCTACCACAATTTCAATATTTTCCCATGAAATTCGCTTGATGGTGGTCGGCAACCCCGTTGTTGAGCTCGAGTGTGGCTCTTCCAGATAATACCGATACCGATTACTTTAATCGGTATCTTGTATCCTTATACAAGACAAGTGTGGATGGGAGAGTTGAAAAGGGACAACCTCAGCGAACGTACCTCACCACAATTGAGGATGTTATTAATAAAAGCCAGCTCAGGAGGAGGATACCTACTTAACCTATTACCTTACCTACCTACTTAAATTCATAACAATATAAGTACCTACATATACTTCAAGTTTTAGAAAATTGGCTCTGAAATGAAATTTCAATCTCTGTAGGTAGGTACTGTTGATATTTGGCTCTGTTGACTAGTGAGTTTGTTTCTCCACTAACTTAGACTATTGGTAATATTAATTTTGAAGTGATGCCTACGATGAATTTTGTTCAATAGAAGTTTCAAGTCAATAGTAAGTGATTGGAAATGTGTTGGCAAATGGATGGTAATTCAACGTACTTTTGAGTTCGATTTTTTTAGTACTCTGTACTGGCATTATGAATTATTTATTTATTCATCAGGTCATTTTTTTAAACTAGCACTTCGTAAACTAGCTACTGCCGACTCTTTCCTTACAAATTCAACAAGGTAATTCCGCATAAAGATTACCAAGTTTAGAATTAAGTGCCAATAACATTGGCCATATATTGGACAAATGTTATCTTTTAGGACGAGTTATCCTTTCTATTACAATAGAAGAAGTGTTTATTCCCATAAACACTTCTTTTACTTAAAACGTACGTGGACTTAGGTCCGTTAAATGCTTTGTTTGAGTTCTAGTTTTGAATTACCTATTTATTTATTCATCAGGTCTTTAGGTATTAACTATTAGGTACTTCATGAAATACCGACTGCCGAATCTTTCCTTACCTACTAATTAAACAAGGTAGTTCCGCGTGAAGATTAGAATTAAGTGCCATGTAAGTGTTTAAACTAGTTACAAAAAACAAGGTAGTTTATATAGGTAGTAGGTAGTTTAAACTAGTTGTTTGCACTATACAGATGGCACGTTACCGAGACTGCTCACTCTTTTATCCTATTGTACCCCAAAGATAAAGCGATAAGACGAAACGGTGCAAATAATATTTCGCCAACGTATTACTTCTACGTAACTCAATTACCTACTTATATACCAATCGTAACCTTAGGGCGCGTTCCCACTATGACATAGACCTTCCCAAAGATCGTCGAACGGTCTGTCTTGCGCTGCGACGGATTACCGCTATCTTCATCAGTCTTAAGTTTTACAATTCTTTGGGCTACTTCGGTTACTCTGGTTCTTTTGCGGATATCCTCAACTCCAAGCATAGACCTTTGTATTGCTTTTCAGTTGACCTTCATTGTGGCCCATGGTGAATGACCACCTTTAATAAGGCTCATGGTGAATGACCACTTTCAGTGCCATAAGTCATCGCAGTTTACAATACACATTGATCAAAGACTTGCCTTGAGACACTGTAATATTTTGATCTCGCAAAATACTTACCACAGTTTCAAAATTGTACCTACAATTATTTCATCTTATTGCAACTTGTCATATATCATCTAGATACTTTTAAATTCGGTTGATTTTACATTTTACCGTTAGGTACTCTTATTTAACTATTTTATCAATTAGGTCGATTAAAGATATGAATTTAAGATTAGCTTTTCTTGATACCGAAATATAGGTACCTACTTAATTTCAAATAAAACTTGTTTTATTTCACAACGCGGATTAATTTACCTGCTACGATTTCTAGATGTAAGGTTATTTCTGTAACCACTTTACAAACTAATATAACATAACAGATAGAAATAGATTTCTCATAGATGGCGCTACGACTAAAAAGTCGTTGAAAAACCAAAAACAAAGACACAACAACAAGCACATAGAAAAATTCTTTAGGTCCGCTGGTTCGTTCCGAGGCTTAGTTAGTATAGCATCTGACACGGTATGCTAGAAGACGTCGGTTCGAATCCGGCCGGATCGAGGGATTTTTTTCTGAGTATTCGATCTTTGTATTAACAATTATAAAAAACTAGTAGAGTAATTTCACAAACAACAATTGAATATCAATTCAATAAAAATTTAAAATAAGTTTAAATTAAAGTTTATTTTATTATGAAAACTAACACGATTATCACACATTATGATATAAAAGTAACGGGACTTACTCGCGTAGTATTTTAGTCGGAAGCGGTCCGACTAGTTTCGATCATAATCGATGGTCTTCTTCAGGGGTTGAGTGCAACGTTCGCGACAGCGTCACGTCTAGCACTGCGCGCTGCGGCTCTCTGCGCGCGCGCCGATGACGCAGTCCGCAATGGGGAACTCGAGAGGCTGATACGTTGCGTCAGCGCGTCCTGGAACTCTTCTTCGCTACTGCTGTCCGTAGGATTGTTGTTGGGAACAGTCCATCCAGCACACAGAGCTCACCACATCGTTACCACTGACATCTGCAGCTGCATACCGAGCGCCATGAAGACGCGGCTTCCAGATCGATGGCAAGCTCCAGCCTCCGTCTCTATTAAAATTTGGTCGCCTACTTATTTGAATAGCCTCCCGGATTTTGAGGGGCACAAAATACTTCTCCCGCGCTGAAACCTTAGCTTTATCAAACCTAATGTATTGACCAGCACCGGAGCTCAGAAAGGGGTCTGCCGCCGCAGATCCATTGACATCTTGGTTCTTCATGAATTGGATATGCTCAGCTAGCCTAGTAGCCACGTTCCGTCTCGTTTCGCCGACATAACACTTGCCGCAGCCACAGGGAACCATATAGACACTGGGGACCCCCAGAGGGTCTCTGTCCTTTGGAGAGCGAAGCAATTGTCGCAGCTGCGTGAGAGGACGGAATATTGTCTTGATGCTGTACCTTCGGCGTAACAAGTTTCCAATCACATCCGTCACCCCCTTGACATAAGGTAAGTACGCTACCGCTCTCTCTATCGATGCTGGTCGAGGCATGTTGTTGCATTTGATGCATTTGCCACACGCCAACTCTGTTTCCACTTGTAACCGTTACCAACCAACACATCCTTCACATAATTTAGCTCAGCATCTATGTAATCCGGGTCGCAAAGTTTCAAAGCTCTATTAATGAGCGTCCGCGGAACTGAGGCTAACTGAGGACCTCTTCCGACTAAAATACTACGCGAGTAAGTCCCGTTACTTTTATATTATAATGAAAGTATACTTAAAAATATATAGTTCATTTATCATTGCATTCTTAATTTTTCTTCAGGCAGCTTCATGGGGTCTGTTAAAGTCCGACCTGTCCTATTTGCCCAGCTCATATTCATTTAATGCATTTTACGGACTCAGTAGTTTTTCGCTCCAGTTTTCCATTTAATGTACTTAGAACTTTGTTTCGGAATCTGTTTAATTTTTTTCGAAATGCTCAATTGAGAGTAGCCACAACGAACCACAAACATAAATATATTTATTTTAATTAAATTTTTATTGAATTGATATTCAATTATTTTTTGTGAAATTACTCCACTAGTTTGTTATAATTATTAATACAAAGATCGAACACTCAGAAAAAACACTCAGAAAAAATTCCTTCGATCCGGTCGGATTCGAACCGACGTCTTCTTGCATTCCGTGCCAGACGCTATACCAACTAAGCCACGGAACGAACCAACGGACCTTACGAATTTTTCTATGTGCTTGCGTCGTGTCTTTATATTTGTTTTTTTCAACGACTTTTTAGTCGTAGCGCCATCTATGAGAAATCTATTACATCCGACCGGATCGAAGGAATTTTTTCTGAGTGTTCGATCTTTGTATTAATAATTATATTTATTTTGTCAATTAATTTCGAGGCAATGTCATCAGGCACTTTTTTCATTATTACAGAGTTAAATTGCCAAGTTTTGAAGCATGCATGTGCATAAAACCCTGCTGGTTATTGCTTTGTTGACCTTTCCGCAACCAAACTGTCAGTCGATGACAACATTATTGCCATGTGACCAAGACCCCGTACGCGTAACTTAGGCTATTTTTTCCATCCTCTAAGTCCCGTACTTACCTTGTGTGATTGAAATTAATTTGAGCAATTTTGAGTCGCAACTTAAGGGCTTAGGGTCGTATTCTAGAACTCTACTCAATGCTCAAGTCAGGATTTGAGTATGGTTTAAAGCACTCGAAATCATGCTCAAGTCCCTGCCTGCCTAATGGTCGTATTTCCAGTGCAATCCTAACTTGAGCATTGAATAGAGTTCTAGAATACGACCCCAAGAGTCGTATTCTAGAATTCTACTCAATGCTCAAGTCAGGATTGCAATTGAAACACGAGCACTGGAAATACGACTCTAATGGCAGGGACTTGAGTATGATTTCGAGTGCTTTAAACCATACTCAAATCCTGACTTGAGCATTGAGTAGAGTTCTGGAATACGACCCTTAGTGACGTTTATTAATAAGCGGAAATATTGCCAGCTCTCAAATTATACGTACCTACACAAAATGTAAAGAAAAAAATATGTATTTAAGCAATAACTTAAGTGCAATCGATCCTGCGCATGATAATATTAAACATAGTTTTTTCCAGGATAAAATGATATGAATGTGTTGTCTCCTCTCACAATCTGTCGATAAAATGTCGACAACGACTACTTAACTTAATCTTATAAATTTAATCTTAACACCCTCAACAGATACGATAGCGTTGGTGCGTTTACAGATTAGAAAAATTGATCGACAAAATGATTTTGCCACTGGCAATACTTCGGAGAGCGAGTGTGACGTGCATTTGCAGCGAACGAACGCTTGATTTATTAGTCGAGACATCCCGAGCCGGCCGGTAAACGGTAAATATTACTTGTATTCATAAATATTTATGTACTAAATGCAGCTTTTAATTATTGTTTGTTAGTATACAAACGTGAATGCTCAAAACAAATGTATTGGCCTATTCCGTGCTAAATACCTGCATTTATTTTAGGACGAACCAAGTTGAAGGTCATGTGAGACGTTTATATTACAAACGGTTATTCCTTCTATAGACGCACGACATTGTTACTTTGAAACATTATATTTGCTTTGAAATAACTACCTACAAACCACATCATATTGTATTCGGTTTCCATGTTAGGGTACTACAGTTATTTTATTTATTTATTTTATTACTTATTGCAAGAAATAAAGTAGATTAAATGGTAAATTAAGTAGGTAGGTTGTTTTATTGTGTGTCCAAATCGCACCTATATGGTTCATTGTATAACTTACGTAACTATGTAGGTATGTTAATTGGGGACATCGTGAAGTGATAATGAATTGCGTACCTTCCTATTTGCAAGCACGTTCTTGAAAAGTTTTCACGATGACAAACATAATTTCCAACTTTAATTTTAATTTTAATAATAATTAATTTTAAAGTATCGGTATATATTACCTACTT
>NW_020654051.1:8148730-8157432 GCF_003589595.1 Hyposmocoma kahamanoa | reverse complement strand
GTACATTGATAATTGATAATTATTGTATTCTATACATTTAAAACGCACTAAACCAATCTATTCCTTAACCATAAAATTTAATAGCGAAGTATCTACACTGTGCCGAAAGTGGAAATATCAGAACGAGCAGTTAATAACGAAGCAGTGTGTAACTCGTAATCATAAGGGTAAGTATCGACTCGCACCCCACCTGCACGAAGCCTGCACGCCTAATTTACTTTTATAGAGATGTTCTAACACCACACTGCGAGTACTACAAACAAGTTTGTTGACTCAAGTATTCTTAATATTTACAGTTCAGACATAAAACTATAAACACTTTATACATTTGTCAATTACGCATCTAAGGCTCATTATAGCATTGTAGAATGCAAGTACATAGACAGAAAAGCAAATAATAAATAGTCAATTTTTTAGCAATATATCCAACGCATTTTAAGAATTACGTTGTTTGTGGTAGAACACATTAATTTCCGTTACGTACAAAGATTTTTATCACATAATTATTTATATTAAAGAATGTTGAAATACTTAGTTATTTGTTATGCAAGGCTCGAACGTTGTTGTTTGACGCGAGTGCTTGCATTGAAACCTCGCTTTCTGAGCGTAGCGAGGGTTTCAAGTCACGAGACACAAAACAACTTTGCTACCGTGCAACACACATTGCTAAACACACAACTTTTCACCTCATTATAGCAAGGGAAATGGTAGATGAGAGAAAAACAGTTGAACTATAACAAATCAGTTTTAGTCATTCATGCATCAAAAATTACTTATTGTTATCAGTTTAATGTCAATAATAATAAGAATAAAATATACCCATGGATTTATATTACTTAAGTAATGTACGACGACAAATCGCTTGGGTGAATGTGTTATTATGTTTTTTTTTCTCATCGAAAGGTAAAGTTAGGTGCACCATAGTCCATTGTCAAGTTCGAAATTTCAAAAATGCTTTTGCTCTTTCCGAGCTAGTGAGGTGAAAAAAAATATTACTCGGATGTAATAGGAACTTGTGCATCGGGTCTCCACACTTCCGTCTCCACGAAACTATGTAGCTCTTACCAAGTGACCGAAATATACTACGTAATTAGGATTTTAATATCTTAGGATTTTTTCTTAAATTTATATAGTATATAAATTCCAACTAAACTACAACTAAGGTACCCTGATAGTTTAGTTTTTAAGTAGTACCATTTAATTTCGTAATTGAAACACGCTTATTGTGACAGCATAGGCTTTAAGAAACCCATACATATAACTTATTTTCATAGCAATGTTTATCATTTCGTGTAACGTCTGCCACATGTTAAGTACTTAGTAGTATTTTATAACTAAAAGTTAGTTATAACTTAGAAAATAATATCATTTATATTAAATGACTTTTCAGGTTTGGTTTTACGAGTGCATTATAATGTTTCACTATAATATACATCTTACACCAATGATATAAAAATAAATAAATTAAAGTAACAACAAAAACATCGAGAGATATCTACTAGCTTAGAATATATCGATATATTTCAAGCTACAAATCGATAGCTAGCTTTTACAACGTCTGCACCTCTAGCAATAGCTTCATTTTCACATTTTCCCCGCGCGAGCGAGCAGTTTTCCCGCAACTGTGGGCGCGGACATACACTCGTCGCGTCGCTGTCTCGCGTACAATAACAATCAATTTAATTTCGCAAAAACCTCCATTAAACTCCTTTAAAGAACTTTATAGTAAACAAAAATGTGACAAAAACTCTCCCTGATGCACGCTCACAGCAGATATTAGTAAACAAGTGAGTACTTGCATTGTTTTCGGATTGTAGCCCGTTATTTTTAAGATTATTTGTAGATTAGCAAAAGCAAATGTTTTGTTGGCTTCAGGTCGCTACAAAAGATTGGAAAGGTCAAATAAAACAGTCATAGGCTTTGTTTTAATTGTTCTATTAACTGTAATTAATATTTTTTTCAATAGATTACCAATGTTAAGGATCTTGGCAAGAATTATACTTTATTTTTCCTTTTTGTGTCTTAAATCGATGGTTTAAAATGTCAATGTCTCTTGAAGAGATGTGCAGGAAAGCACAACAAAAAACTACACAACAGTTTTTGGAAACAATTTAATGTGTTTGTTCATTAAATTAGGGGTGTCGTAGATGTTTTAACTTTAAAAAAACAAAAAATCTGACTAAACAACCAGTCAGCTTGTCATGAACTGCTGTAACAATGTATTTAAATGTTAATTTTAATTGTATTATTAGAAGTTAAATATGTATAGTCCTTATGGTAGTCATTTCAGGTATTGATGTATTCCAAATGGTAATTAATGGTTACTTTTATGATTGTCGATTAAACTGAAGATTACTATTTCTTTTGCCTACTTGATCTGTAGAAAATTAAAACGTCATACCCTTTTAAGTACTCTTAATCTCAAATTATTTGAAGACTACTTCTAGACTTATGGATTATGGCCTAGGTTTTTGAGTGAATACACATGGTAACATGTAAAGAATATTTTTTGCTCATTAACCACCTGAATTACTAAAACTTACTTTCAATCTAATTTTAGTAGTTGGTCACATTATCGTAAATTCAATATTTGCGTGCAGGTGAGGAGTGGGCGTCTCCTCGGCGACCAGATGAGCAGTTTCAGTGTGACCGGGAGCGACTTAAGGCCACGAAAATTGCTCCCCACGGCAGCCCGGCGCGTGCCTACATCGCCTACCACAAGCTCGGAGCCGGCATGGAGGCTCAAACCGAAACGCCGCCACAGGAATGTGAATGTGGCGTTCACCCCTCCGTCTTCTATCTGCTGGCGACCTTGCTGCTCACCAGGTACTTCTACCTACCTTCCATTAGGTGTTTGTAGAAATCAGTAAGTTTGAGGCCAAAAACGACATGGTCGCATTTCCAGTGACTATTATAAAGTAGTATTAGTATTATACTATTAATATTACAGACTTTACAAATAATTCAACGACAAAAAGTGTTTCTAAAAGACACGAAAATATTTCAACACATATGGCGCCCAAGAAGGGACTTGAAACAGTTTAAGTGACTTCATATCCACCATTTGCGCCCAGAAGACTCCCACTGATAAAAAATAAAAAGATCCTCTTTATTCCAAGGCACGTTAATTAAACTGGTTTAATTTTTATTCCCTAATTCGAAATTATAAGGGCTTTATCGGCTTTAATCCAGAATTTTGCTTAGTCATTAATGTCACCGCTAAGCGACTAAAAGCGTGAACTAGAATACAAAACATAAAGGTAAAAGACCTAGGAAACCCTATATTCGTGTATTCTGCCCAGAAGTTATAGTATTGTGGTTGTGTAAAGAGCCTTTGTGTTGAACTAATTGCCCGCTTTTGTCCGTCCTCCACGATTTGTCCGGAGTGTCATTTACATTATAATAATAGCCGAAGTCGAGAGCGCCATCAATTTTCGTTACAAACAACTTCTCGTCTTCACGCCGCCATCTAATGAGAGGTATTCTCATATAAAATGACGAGATGCGTCGTTTCCCGGGTTTTTTGCAATATGCTTTTCCGCTCAAAATGTAATTGTATTATATTAGGCACATCAAACACGTCGTTCAGTTCCCAAAATAAGTAACTAAAGCACTTGGAAATCGGATATAACTACTGTACCACTGACACCCAGATCCGAGACAATATAGAAAACTCGATTTTTTTTCCGGGATACCGGTATGAAGCGAGTTTGAGAGCCCTTCCGCACATAACATGCTAATATATTCCCGCTGGCTCTAATGAGCTGGTGGAAAAGACTAACTGAACTCACTCCGCGCATGAAATTCTCAAGTGGCTTAGTTTTGCTATATTTTGTTAAAGTACCCATAGTGTTCGTGCGCCTGGAGGTAAGCTACCCCCTATCCATAACAGTTGCAGTGCCAATCAAAACTTAAAATCGCCCATCACCTTGAGACAGCAAGTTGACAAGTCTCATGTGCCTGTACCAGCACTCTTACCCTACCAGTCATTACCTTTACCTTACCGGAAAGCAGCAATGCTTACATTACTGCTTGGCGGCAGAAATAGGTAAGGAGGCAATACTTTACATATCTGGCCATAACAATTGCAGTGCTTCTCAGAGCTTTAAATCGCAAAGATCCGAGAGGCGCTGCAATGCGCCCATTACCATGAGATATAAAGTTGACTCCCAGAATTACAGACACAATTTCACCAGCACCCTTACCTTTCAAAACCGGAACGCAGTTTGAGCAGTACTCACATTATACTTCCCTGGACGAATTCTTTCACAAGGAGCTCTACTGCTTTTAAGCCGTACTGAGCTGTCTCTACTATACATTATAATTATTATAATGGTTCCCTGGTCATGTAATTGCATTCATTTGTACTACCGCATGAAAACCTTATTTTAAATGCTGAAGCCATTTCCAGTAAATCAACAAAATTCTGCAGTTTGCGTAATTTGCAAATGCAGTGTTTGAGAAAAGCTTTCGACGGAATTAGTTTGAGACTTTCTGGTTCACTCGCCGCAGTTCCAGTGCTGAAACTTTGCCTTCACTCTCTTATATAACTTCTTTAGACTATAAAGTAGATATTGTATTTACTTATATTTCCAACACGGATCTGTCTCTGTATTTCAAAAGTAGCTTCGAGTATAGATCACTACTAAAGAATAAAGTATCTTTGTTTAATGATACTAAGAGACGTAACGAACCAGTCGTATACTTGGTGATAAGCAACACTCCTGGCAATATCAGTTCCAGTGCCCCACAGAGCTTTAAATAGCAAAGATTCGTATATGGCCACATTTTGCAGATGTGGCCATATTACAAAAAAAGGTGCTATTTCTGAGATACGTTCGACGGGACGAACAAGTCGTGCGCCTGATGGCAAGCTACACGCCTGTCCATAATAGTTGCAGTGCCACTCAAAACTTTAAATCGCAAAGATCTGAAGGGTACTGCCACTGCGCCCATCACCCTGAGACATAAGTTGACAAGTCCCATGTGCCTGTAAGTTCACTAGCACCATTATCCTTCAAAACCAGAATGCAGTAATGTGGGCATTACTGCTTGGCAGCAGAAATAGATATTTACAATATTCTTCATATTGTTTAAAAGTACATATTTTTACGTACTTTCATATCCATAGTAGGCATTGTATTTAGTTATATTTCATACTGAAATCTTTCTCTGTATTTCAAAAGTAGTTTCAAGTAGCTATCTATAGAATAATATACATATACACTATTCTCCATGTTCCTTGAAAACACGTACTTTTACGTACATTCATTATAAAAATATGCCACGACAATGTGCCTAAAATTCAACTGCTGCAGTGTTTCGCCTTTGTATAGCTATGCTAATACATTGGATAGGGTGGTTTCTGGTACTTGGGCCATCTATTCGGTTCTTTATTTTGAACTTGAAAACTTAAAGTATTATAAAGCATAATGTAAACACTACAGCCAGGTCGTCAGTTTTCTAAATCGCGTTATTCAGGAAGTTTCCACGTTCCCAAGCAAGAGTCTCCCATTTGAAAACTAAACAAGTTCAAAGTGAGTTTTCATGAGAATTTCACTTAAGTGTTTAAAAATAATAGAATGTTTTTGGTTATTCCAATTACAAAGAAAGTGATACTTTATTTTAAAAAACCGACCTAAAAAGTTTGTAGAATTATATCTATTTCCGAAGTTTTATTGAAATCGATTAACGGAAAGTGGGTGAAATCCAATAAACTGGAATCATTCGCTAATTTGACATCCATAGGGATGGAATAGTTTCTTCTTAATTGAATGGGACCACTACTGAGGTACCTTTCCAACAAAAAATAATCATCGTAATCGGTTCACAAATGTTGGAGGAATCGCGTAACATACACACAAAGAAAGAAACAAAAAAAAAACAATCGAATTGAAAAACGAAGCGAAGTTATTTTTCGCCATTTCCCGGTCATAAAGTTTTATAGGAAATAGGGATTTTTGCTTACTTTGCATACCTTAGCGATGTAGCATATTATTCCGTTTCTTGAATACATGATTTTCATATAAATGGAAAAAAATACTATAAATGGTCAGAAATGAATTTATTGTTTCTCAAAATATTCTCCGTTAGCGTTAATGCACTTTTTCATACGAATGAACCAATTTTGAAAACATTTATTTCAGAGATTGTCACGGAGGAGTGGTCCGTGACAATCTCTGAAACATATTTCTCATACTCTTCGACAGCCTCTTCAGGTGCTGAAATCGACAATTGACCGCGTAACTGGTTCCTAATTTTTGGAAATAAATAAAAGTCACAAGGTGCCAGGTCGGGTCTGTACGCGAGATGGCTCATAAGGTCAACGTTGTTCACTTTCAAAAATCCATTTGTCTGTCTGGCCCTGTGAGAACTGGCATTATCTTGGTGCAAGATGATACGGCGTTTACGGTTAATTGTACGGAGTTTGTCAATAACTTCCAGCAAACAAATGGTCGTGTACCAATCACTATTCATGGTACAACGATTCTCCAAAGCAACAGTAGCCACGTGTCCAGTTTCATTTAAAAAAGAAGCAATCATCCGCTTAGAGGCACTTTGCACGCGCGCCCCTTTGGTTGATTTCGGCTCATCTCGAAAGACCCATACGCTCGATTGCTGCTTAGTTTTGGGATCGTAACTATAAATCTATGTTTCCTCACCTGTTACTATGTGCCACATCAAATTTGACGCCCCTTCGTTGAATCTGGTAAGCATGGCATTGCACCAAGTGACGCGATCCCTTTTTTGAGTCTCAGTCAAATTGTGTGGGATCTACCGAGAGCATAGCTTTTTCACACCCAAATGTTTGTGTAGTATGATTGTATTTGCCTCATGCCTATGCCTAAAGATACCCGAATCTCATGGTATGTCACATGCCTGTCTGTTTTGATCATACGGCGCACAGCATCGATATTTTTGTTGTATTTACTTTTTAAATATTGTTTATGTAAGTGGCCCAGTTCTGGAAACTTATAGTGCGCCCTATGTGATACGAAGCAATTTCTATAGGTACAGTTTACGTAGTTAACACAAATGTTACGTAATATGCACAGAAAGCTGCCAAATGCCCTGGTGAGTTTTGTTACTTTGTTCTCACCACTTCGACATAATCTCTACTTATGTATGTACGTGCATAGAGATACCATATACGGTACATTAGGTAACCCTAATTCGGGACATGTCTTCTCTATAAGATTAAAAAACAAACTGATTGTTATACTATTATTTTGCTTTTCCGATTTTACACCCCAAAATTAAATCATTAAATCTACATTTAAGTTTTAATAAACAGATCAGAATACCATTTTCTATCGTATCCATTTTCTATTGTTAATATGGCAAATAGTTTTGGAGAAAATCATGGGACAGGGAGGTAATAACTTCAAATATCAAAGTAGTTCCAAACGAACCAAAGTAATTTTATAAAATAAAATAAAATTACCAAAGTAGGTTCAGTAGAGCTCCTTGTATTATTACCGACGTTATAGAGTCCATCATATTTTTCTTAAACAATATCAAAAGACATATAACCATTTTAACCGTAATTTCTACAACGAATACCTCGAGATTGTCTAGTAGAAGTAGCATTTATAAAGTTGAGGGTGCTGGCGAAATTACAGACACTGAGACTTGTCAACGGGTGACGGGCGCAGTGGCAGTGCCCTTAAAATCCTTGTGGTTTAAAGCCCTGAGTAGCACTACACCTGTTATGGACAGGCGTGTCGCTTACCATCAGGCGCTCGTCTCCTTCGTCCCATCACTTGGTATCATAACAAAATCCATTGCTTTTTTTGATCTTTGGTACGAAACACTAAAAAGTAAAAATATATAGATAAATCAACATGACCAATCTCTTTCATATTGAAACGTTCTTCGTGTAATATCGGAAGTACGCTCTCGGCATAAAAGTTTCGAGAATCATGATTAACGATGCATCAGTGTGCAGTTTAATGGATTTTTCTTATATGCAGCCAAGTTTATGTTGGCTGGTGCCTGATATTGGAAGATTAACCTTAGAATTAAGTCCAAACTCATGGTACCACGATTTCGTTTGACTACGGTAAACGATTCTTTTATGAGGAATTGTACTGGAATCTTATTGTTTTTACAATATATGAGTATATAGAACATAGTTTCTCAAAGTGGTCCCTACCGCCTCAGGAGGGCAGTAGAGACATTGGCAGCAATTGGGGGGCCTTGACGCTGTCCAGGGGGTGCTACCGCATTTGAAAAAAAATCCTGATATATTTATATGACAACACTACAAATTTTTCGCCTTGTGATTTTTGTGTTAAGATAGTGTAAAAAATACGTGTTTTCAATAATTTTTTCTGGTGGTAGGCGTTGAAATTTTTTTATCTTGCCTAAGCAAACGGTGAACCAAAAAGTTTGGGGACCTATGATATACAAGATTATAATTTTGTAAGTTGAAAAGTCATATTACAAAATTAAAGACTATGTGTTAGACAAAAATGTATGGAAAGAAGATATGAGTCCACACAAATATGATTCAAAGCATTTAAGTTTATTTGACAAACAGCAATCCTTCGAGTTTCTTCGTTCTTCTCAGGGAAGTCAGCAGAGTGAACGAGTAGTAGCTTAAAAAATATGTTTTCAAGTGTAAAAATTTTACCTATGGAATAAATTGTTATTTGACTTTGACTTTGACTTTGACTTTGACTTTGACTTTGACTTTGACT
>NW_020654051.1:8129422-8148720 GCF_003589595.1 Hyposmocoma kahamanoa | reverse complement strand
TGACTTTGACTTTGACTTTGACTTTGACTTTGACTTTGACTTTGACTGTGACTTTGACTAACTTAAGAAGATAAATTGCATTATTTGAAGTCAAAAGTAAAAAATTAAATAAACACTATTTTGTGTTAATATCATTACTACCATGGTGTTACTTTATAGTATCCCGATATTTTAGAACTACTACATGCTCCAGGATCACGGGTTGATAATTATTTAATAAATAAACAAGATCTTAAATTCTCCCGAAAACTAATAATAATTATTAATATAATAAAGCCACGTCAAAAGTGCTTTTATAAAATGAAAGTTTATTCGGTTTACAGATTTGCATTAATTATTTTATAATATTAAGTGACGGGACGAACAAGTTGTGCGACAGATTGAAAGCTACAATCAGCCTGTCCATAACAGTTGCAATGCCACTCAAAACTTTATATCGCAAAGATCTGAGAGGCATTGCCACTGCGCCCGTCACCCTGAGACATAAGTTGACAAGTCCCATGTGCCTGTAATTTTACCAACACCCTACCCCTTCAAACCCGGAACAAAGTAATGCTGAGATTATTTCTTGGTTGCAGAAACAGGTAAACAGGTAAGATGGCACTACTTCCCTGGACGAATTCTTTCTCTACTACTGCTTATACCGTGTTATGGGAGGTAACTATATTAGATTCAATCTGAAGAAAAGTGTCAAGAAAATAACCCGTGAAATATGTTCAAGTATTACTTAAAACGGAAACTTGACTTCGAATCTTTTGAATCACTAACCTCAATATAAATCTTGGCTACGTGCCGGTAAATAAATTACTTCGAAATAACTAGATACTAGGTACACTAACTCTCCGGGTGCTCACAAATACTATCACGTAAGTGGATTATCCGACGTACTGGGAGAACTTTATGATATCTACGATACACGATATACCACGTCAGCGTAACAGTCAATTGCTGAATAAAGTATATAAGAATTATTTGTTGATTCAAAGTTCGGACAAACAGAAAGAAAGATTTTCCCTCGATCCATGTGTACGGTTCAGTCAAGTAGGGTTGAAGGAATTTTTCTTCGTATTTCTTACTTCGTATTTTACGTAATAAAGATCGACTTTATTACCAATAATGATAATTAGTTAGTGGAATACTTTCACAAACATACATTTTGTGTTACAATTACTATTTACTTATTTATTTAATTGCATCATGGATGGCACAAAGAAATGTATCTCATACAATAATTACTCTAACCCTTTTACTGGCCCAGTGGCCGAACGGTTACCATGCTGGACTGCCACGCAGAGGTCCCGGGCTCGACTCCCGGGCCGAGAGAAATATTTGTATGGCCTAAATTTGTTTCTCTCGTGAGTTTGGGTGTAATTTGTGGTTGACTATGTGTGTGTCCATGGCATCCGCGATACATCCCTAGTGTGGAGCTATGAGTGTGTGCACGCATTATTATTTTTATATTTTTTTTTATGATACGATTTTTATTTATGATAAGAACTCTACTGCTACTACTCTTTTAACAAGGACAGGATTATTTAATATTGTGTTAGCTTTTTGAGTTACTAGCACTGTTTAGTTAACAAATATGTCCAATGTTAATAACTTTTTAATGGCTAACTAACTGTTATTGACTTATCCAAAAAAAGCCTGGTGTTGTCCCTAATACAATGTAATATAAAAAAACCTTATCAACATAAGTATCTTGTTAATTTATTTTATACACACAAGATTTACTATTCGTTCTTGCTTTACACGAATAATTTTCAATCTAAAAGACAATTTTGACGATTTCCAAGACGACGTTTTCCAATGCGCGTTCGTAAAACGCGCGATTGCATCAATACATTTGCGATTGTATCGATGCAAACGCGCGATTGCATCGCGTTTGCATCGTTGCTAAACATCGCCGTGTATAACCCTCTTAATAGTGAAACATCGAAAGGCGTGAAATCATACTTATCTCTGTTATTATTTTAATATCAGTAGAACTCATTGTGAAAGAGTTCGCCTGGGAAGTACTGCCTCCTTACCTATTTCTGCGTGGCCTTTCGTTTACCACCAGGCCCACCAGGCTCCTGAGAAACTCCTCCTTTTTGAAGTCGTTTAAAAGTCTCTAGCATCTGAATCGTGCAATAATTTTTCTAGTCTCGACATAACCTTTGAAGAAGTACGGCGTTACTTTCACAGGTGTTCAGAAGTTCTAAACGGGGCCTATTACTTAGTTATGCCAGACACGTGAGAGTTGAGGAAATTCTGGCAGTTTTATAAGTTTGGATATAGGTAGGATCAGCGTACGGACAAAGTACAGTTTCGGTCTAAACTATTGGTACGTTAAACCTGTAATTATCGTAGATTATTTTAAATGAAATATTTTCAAATCAATCATTTTGTTATTAATCGCGCACGACATGGTAAGTACCCATTTAGTAAAATACGTCTAAGAGCAGCATCGTGTATATAACCAGAAATAGATACGAAATAAGGGCCATCCATCCCTGGTAACTCATTAGGCAAATGCGTCTTATATCACTTTTAAATATCAACTCTCGTTTGCGCTGAAATCACAAATTAGAAAACTGAAATTAGAAAACTGACCTTTGTACACGCCTCCATATACCTATTCCAAATCTCTTATCTATTCTGTATTTTTGTAATAAAGATAATATCTCTAACAATGGGGGCTGTTCCATTCAGTGGTGTGGGAAAAACAGCAAAACATCTAATTACAAAACAAACGGAATTACATTTCATCTGTAATTAAATATTAAATATGTAATTTTTAAATTTTCATCCATCGTAGCAAAGCTCAAGTTAAACTGGTCGATTTGAAGTGAAACAATTGACGACACATGTCAATTGTTTCGAATTCAGGCTGGCCAATCGGAGCGTAGTTGTCACAGTAATGATTTGACAGAATACTTCACTTCACTTTTTATTTTTATGGCTCCATCAATATGAGAACTGATGATTTTGCCAATGTCACAGTTGAAAGAAAAAAAACGAAACAAAAAAAAAATTTTTGCTAAGCTCTAATAGGACATTAACCGGTGTTGGTAAGTTGGACTACGGGAGTACTCAGTTGAGAATGTAAAACAAAACAGCAAAACAATATTTATAAATATATGTTATTTAAGTGGATAAATTTACATAGAGTAGCAATATGGGGGGAGAACACTAAAGTTAAGAGGTTGTTTATGTTAATGGGGCGGGGGAATTTTGGAGAAAGTAAGTGGAACAGCAATATTAGGACAATTGAAAAAAATGTGTTCCAAGGTACCGTCTTCTAGGCCGCACTCGCTCAGAATACTTCGCAAACAAATTAAATGACATTTCGTCTCTATTTCTTTTTTTATTAATAATTTTGGCTTGGATACCAGTCCTTTGAGCCATGTCTTCGTTTAACTATGTTTCTGTAAATATGGCCGCCACAAAGAGGATAGGCAATTTGAGGCGGCGTGCTTGGATTGACTCGGGATTCCTTAGAACGGGCTGATACGGGTATTTTAGATCGAGGTTCGTATAATGTCGCGTTTTAATCTTCGATTAAGGCACAATAGCACTATCATATTCCACTTTAAACTAGATTTCACAAAATAATTGAAAGTCAAAATAAAAACGACACATTTCCCTCCAAAAGGCCCAGAGCGAATCCTCCGTCTCTATTTCTGATTAGATACTCGATGAAGAGAGGTTACACGCGGCGACTGTTAGCAGCAATACAAACGAGCGCGATAAGTGGATGACGGATTCCGTAATAACACAACGCACTCTCTATTATTCCAATTTTGTTACATAATGTATTTTAGTCAATTAATTAATTATTTATTAACAAGTTTTTTTTTATTAGATACCAAGTGACGGCACGAACAAATCGTGTAACTGGTGGTAAGAGACACAGCTGCCCATAACAATTGCAATACTACTACGCCCTCAGAGTGGCATTACCACTGCGTCTGTCGCCTTATGACATAAGTTGACAAGTCCCATAAACATGTGATTTCACCAGCAGCCTTACCCTTCAATACCGGAACGCAGTAAAGATCTCATTACTGCTTGGCGGGAGAAATAGGTAAGGTGGCAGTATTAACCTGGACGAACTCTTTTACAAGGAGCTCTACTGCTGCTAGCGTATCTAATTGTATTATGAGTTAAATCACAAAACGTATGAGTAGGATGCTGTAATATATTTACAGAATAAACATTTTTCTTTCTTTCACTAATTATAACATTATGTTGATAGAAAATACATTTCTCAAGTAAGAAAGTACGTATGTTAAAAAAATGCCTATTTTTTTTCCTTTGCCGATTTCATTGTGTTATTAATGTAAAGCTACCCACCTATTTGAAAGGTCTCAATAAATCACTTTGCGCACTATCAGGTTGTTCGTATTCATATATTACCCGGAAAGCTCTTCGAAATATTACTGTTTAAGGTTCATAAAGTAAAAAGAATTGGATTTTCTATCTTCTGTTTGAAAACGGACAACATTTTCCATTTGCTACATCGAGAAATATCAACACAAACATTTTTGTTCAAAGAGTTGCACAAAACAAATAGATAAGCACGGGAACTCTTTGAAACGATTTAAAATGAATTTTTTTTTTAAATTTTAAGACTGGAACGCAATCTGCTTGTCCATTGCAATTAATTTTCTTCGAAATTATTCGGCGTATTCGACATGTACTTTTGAAAGTTGGCAGAACGATAAAAATTGGTGGCCTATTTAATATACATACATGTCTTTAACGACTTGAAAGTAATTAATAATAGTTTTTAAATAATTTCCATTTCGTTGAATAGAGAGTCCTTCTATTACATATAGTGTAAATACACATTTTTTCTTTATGCTGTTCAAATAAATAGAGGAACACCAAAAATAACCAACACAATAATACGAGTATAAATGTAGAAAATATTCTGTACTATTCTCCGTAATGTGTAGGCTGAATGGAAATAATCACGATATAAATTTGAAATTAAAAAACAAACAGATGATCTTTATTTTGAGAGTTAACTGTACAATACGGAACGGTAATAACAATTTCGCTCTGGACCTTTTGGAGGGAAAAGCGTCGTTTTTATTTTGACTTTCAATTATTTTGTGAATTCTAGTTTAAAATGGAATAGGATAGTGCTATTGTGCCTTAATCGAAGATTAAAACGCGAAATTATACGAATCTCGAACTAAAATACCCGTATCGGCCCGTTTTGAGGGATCCCGAGTCAATCCAAGCACGCCGCCTCAAATTGCCTATCCTCTTTGTGAAGGCCATGTTTACAGAAACATAATTAAACTTCATGTTTAGGCTGATGGCTTTGCCAAAGTCTTAATAAATTTAAAAAAAACCGTAATAACAACGTAAAAACATAACAACAAATCAAGCACAATTAGTATGATTGGGTCTTGCTTTTCACATTTCTTTGTGTTCCATTTTCTTATAAAATAACTGTATTTTATTGTAATACTTTAGTAGTAATTTTAAAGCGTGCGTAATTGGAAAAGACTTACTTGCTTTTGTTATGAATTATGATATAACTTATTTTATTTATTTGCATATCGCAATATATATCAATGTTTTTTTAGAATATCGGCCCATGTCTCAAAAGCGCCTAATCATCACGGAGATGGTTTTAAAAACTGAATAGGTATCTGGCACGCTAAGTCGCTGAGAAGATATTTGGTAAGCTTGAAAACTACCGACCTATAGCCATTCTCTCTTCGATCGCCAAACTGTTTGAATCTATTTTAAATAGACTTGACTCAAATAAAACCCTTTCTCTGTGATTCACATCATGGTTTTAGGCCGTAACGATCTCTACAAACAAACCTATTGACCCTTGTTGATTCCATTTCCGAAAATCTGGCTAAGGGACTACAAGTTGACGTGTTGTACCTTGACTTTCGAAAAGCTTTCGACCGAATAGACAATGAGGTGCTTTTAAATAAGGTGTGTAGCATCGGCTTCTCGCCCAAACTACTCAGTTTCTTTACCTACGTGACAGGCAGCAGTACGTACAACGCGGATGTTTTGTCTCGGAAACTTCACCCAAACTTCAAGGTTCGATTTTGGGCCCGTTACTTTTTAGTATTATGATTAATGACCTGGCCTCAGTACCTAAGTATGCCAGATGTCTGCTCTATGCTGACAACCTCAAGCTGGTTTACGGCATTCAGCGGCTTTCGGATAGTGAATAGCTTCAGAGGGACATTAGCCGGATCTATCAATGGAGCATCGATAACAGGCTCTGTTCAATCCTGAAAAGGGTTCAGTCATGACTTTTGGCTGTGCTCGTCATCTTCTTTACACTAAATACGTATTAGGTACTGAATTCACTACCCACGTTGAATCTGTTAGAGACTATCGGAGGTTGGGGTTCGTTATCCGGAACTCTCGCGATTTTTACAATCCAAGGGTCATCAAACTTGTTTACACCGCTCTAGTCAGAAGTACACTAGAGACGGCTTCAATAATTTGGAACTCTCGCAAGAATACTTACACCCAGCTTCTGGAGAAAATTCCAAAGACGTTTTTAAGATTCTTATATAAGTCAATTTATGGGTACAGTTGGTGCCCTCACTTATGTATCCACTATTTGTATAACACTTCGTACATGAATAATAATGGAAAATATACAGGTCAAATATTCATTACCTGCCTCCGTGGCCGAACGGTTACCCTGCTGGACTGTCACACAGAGGTCCCGAGTGTAATTCCCGGGCCGGGAGAAATATTTGTATGGCCTGCATGAGGTTTTCTACGTGTGTGTCCATGGCACCCGCGATACAGTGTTTCCCTAGTCGGAGCATGAGTGTGTGCGTTGTTGTTAATTTATATAGATTAATCTTTTTTTTTAATTAACATTTTTTAATCACACGTAATTTTTGGGAATGTGTTTAGCTGGTATTATATCGATGGCTTTCAATAATAGTGGTGTATCTCAAAAACATTTCATTCATGAGGACGATTGCTAAAAATCTGTGGCGTACTTGTCCCGCAGAGCTGAAGAACCATATATCGTCCTATTGTTGTCACACAATTATTTTAATTGATGGAAACTTGGAATTTCGTTAACAATATACATATTTTTTGATAATATCAAGCGACGGGACGATAAGTCGTGGGCCTGGTGGTAAACGACAGGCCACGCAGAAATAGGAAAAGAAGGCAGTCCTAAGCACATAATATATATATAGTCCTAAGTCCTAAGCACTAAGCACATTCTGAATACAAATGTATATGTTGAAAGTACAAAATAAAGCTTTTTGATTTGGGCCACCATACTAGAACATCAGCGATATGGTCGAGTTGTCTTGGTATACCGGAGAAATTATTTATTCTGTGCAAAGGCCTCGGTATTAATTCTGATGTACGACTGCTTCCCTGGCCAGACACTTTGGCGCCCGCTACAATCGATGTGCGCAACCCGACCAGAAATTATGTAACGTGAGTATTTACATCTTAGGCCTTAATGACCTTTTGACTGCATGTAGGGTTAGAAATTAAGTTATTCGTGTGATGAGTTGTAAAATTACTTAAACGAAAACTAGAAGTCTAAGGTGGTATTTTATTATTGTCTGATTATTTTCGAAAGCGGTGGTAGTCCAGTAGAAGAACGACTGCTTCTCAATTGATAGGTCTCTGAGAGAGTGAGAGAGAGAGAGAGACAGGGAGGCAGAGAGAGACAAAGAGTTGTAGAGAGAGAGAGAGAGAGAGAGAGAGAGAGAGAGAGAGAGACTTGGGTTGTTACATGATTATTTTAGTTGTACCAACCTAACCATACCAACCTAACTTACAACCTGTAGTAAATATAATTTGAAAAGATTAACGTATTTATCACAGTATTCTCGTGCTATATTAAAATAACCTTTGTTAACAGAGCTAGGTGCTGCTATCTTGATTATGGAGTATGATTATGAAACAAGGCGTGCTGAACAATTCTGAATTTCAGGCATTTTTTTTACATACTACTAAAATAAATAAATAAAATAAAATAAAATAAAAATCATTTATTTCGGACTTGCATCCATATAAGTGTTAGTAACAATTTGCTTAATCCTATGTTAGTGCCTTATAAAAATATTATTATTGTAACTTAACCTAACGTCTTTGGCGAGATGGACGCTGGTCCAGTGTCGCATAATCGCACTGTCCACGTCCAATCTCGCCGACTACTATAAACACGTTTACAATTTCATGTCATTTTTTAAACAACAAGCAATTGCTTCAATTCTATAATTAATAGCGCGTGTGACGAGAGACGACCCGCGTTAAGCAAGGTGAACGCACCGCGAGACTTGAAATGCTCGATTTCAAGGTTTTCTTTTTATTTAAGTTGCTATGTTATTTACTATAAAACAACCCTTGTAATTGAGACTTTCGATCAGTTTAGTAAAATTATATACTATTTATATTATATATAATATATTAAGGATTCGATTTCCAGTTCAGATAGGTAATTATTTAAAAATCCTTGAATGTAGTTCGAATTGTTTTTAAAATCGAAATGAAGTCTTCATTCTGTAAAATTTTCTATCTATGGTATAAAAGGTATTTTACCTCCATGTAGCAAAGCCGTGAGACGCCCTAATATATTGTCCTTTGCTATTATTGTAATATGTCATATTGTCCTAAATTCGTAATAATTTTAAGCTAATTGAAACTTCACCCCCAATGAATTTTATTAAAAAATGTGTTATGAAAGTCGGTAAGAGAGCTATTTGTTTGTGTAAGGGTCTCCACCCTTACCGGCCAATTGATTTCTATTTCAATATACTTTCTGCCTCAATATTTTGTCGTCCAAAATTTATTTTCTCATGGGTGTCAAGGAAAACGCCCTTTGAGTAGCAATTTCTGCGAAATATCAACAATCACGTGCCTTCCCGAGTGACGCTTGCCATTTATGACATAAAACTGAAATTTGTTTAGGTTGGGAATTTATTTACTATTTAGGCTCCCTTATTTGGGTCAGTATTTATTTACTTAAACTGCAAGTTATAGAAACACATATCACACAAACACAATCAAGTTCTTGTTCTAATTTTTTTTTATTATCTATCTATGACATGTTTCTTTATTTTCATCAAGGTTGTTATTTATCGGTTGTCTTGACCTATCATATTTAAAAACAATGTTATAATGATAAATGTGCTCAAATGTTTATTTACAAACATAATGTTATTTAGAGCAACCCCTAGAATTTCTTACTCATTCTAGTGTGCAAACTCACTTATGTTTATTACCTTCCACTGGGAAAGGGTAATGAGCGGGAATTAGTTGAGCTGAGCGGAGTTCAATAGTTTTGACCTTCCACTAGGAAAGAGTTTCACTGAAAAGAGGTATTTGCCTTCTATAGATAGCGAGCTAAGCGGTATGAGCTAGGCGGCAAATGAGGCGGGTCAGATGAGCGAGTTCTTTGCCCTCCATAGCGAAGTGAGGTAAAAATCAGTTTCAGTTTTTATTTTGTGTCAAAAAAAATCAGTTTCAACGTTTTAATACATAGTAGACGCTATGAATTTTATTTCAATCGTTTTCTGCAGTCTAATCAACCCTCTAATTTATTTATAATTCATCTCTGAATAAATTAGGGGGCTACAAAAGGTATTGTAGGAAAGTTGTAGTCTTAAAATATTAGAAACACTTTTCCTTCTGAGCTCGTTAAGTCCCTATACCTTATGTTGCTACGTCCGTTTTAAACAAGCGCGATGACACAGTGGACCCATCTTAACTCGTCGAGTCCGCTTCGCTCATTCGTTAGCGGTGGAAGCACACTAGGAAATTTACTGTTGCGAGTCAAACGGAGTCTATCCGAATTTCGCTCTGAAAACCCGCTCAACTTTGTGACATCTTTTGTAACTCGTTCAACTCACTCAGTCCGCTCCGTTCCCTCACACTGCGGTGGAAGCACACAAATATTTAGGCCATACAAGTATTTCTCCCAGTCTGGGAATCGAACTTGATAGACAAAGTTCGTTTAGTAAATATGAAAAATTTGCTTATATATATTATTTGCCCATTTTAGCTTAAATCAGAGTTCGTTTTATAAATCTCATCATCATCGACCCATTTACATGTCGCACCGCTGGGCACAGGTCTCAGGCGAGGGTTTAGGCCGTAGTCCGCCAAGCTGGCCCAATGCAGGTTCGGGATTTCACATGGCTTTCGAGGTTTGTTAACCTTCCTCGACGTGCAGGTTTTCATTCACCGAAAATTGTAATGGTAAATTTCAAATTTTCACACATAAATTCCGAGAAATTCAAAGGTGCGTGTGGTAGCTCAAACCATTAACCATTAGGCCACCACAGCTTATAAAACTTACTTGCTTAATTTAATTATTTCTTTTGTCTTTGGTGAGTTCTATTTAACACCAAAACAACTAGTGCTGTAATAATATTACTATAGGACGGTAAACTAAATCTTTATTTCGTTTTTATGTAGATTTAGTAGATAATTGCTTTTATATAGCGCGCAGTAAAATTTTACTTCGTTTGCAAACAATTTTGATAGCCGGCCAGTAGTGTAAACAAAATTAGTTACACTATTGTACCTATTTTGTTTTCACAGGGACGTTAAACACGTGAAAAAGGTAAAGATACTCGTATATGCGTATATATCGCATATAAGAACAGAATTTCAATTAAACAATGGATACATAGTAAAGGATACTTAATAGCAGTAGAGCTCCTTGTGAAAGAGTTTGTCCAGGGAAATACTGCCACCTTACCTATTTCTGCCGCCAAACAGTAATGTCAGCATTACTATTTTCCGGTTTTGAAAGGTACGTGTGCTGCTGAAATTATGTTTCAGGGTGACGGGGGCAGTGACAGTGCCCCTCAGATCTCTGAGACTTAAAGAGCTGAGTGGCACTGCAACTCTTATAGACAGGCGTGTAGCTTACCAGCAGGCGCACGACTTGTTCGTCTCGTCACTTGATATTATAAAAAAAATTACAAGAACAGACACAAAGAACAAACCAAATACTAATCAACAAAACAAACGCAAACTGATAATTTATGGCAAATTGAAGAATTAAACAAAATCTGTTTATATGTAAATATTTACATTCTTAGAATAACATCGAATTACGAAACGAAATACAATCGAATTTCATATAACATAATTACAACATTTTATTTTAAAAACAAACCGATCTCAAAAGTTAACTACGCCTTTGCTGTGTTTCTCAAGTTTTTTGAAAGTACTCATCAAAACGATAAAACATGAGCCCAAACACAAGGTACCTGCTGTACATCACACTGTTGAGGAGTTCCTTACATGGGTCAGCCATTTGTAAAATCTGATCAGCTCAAGGTCACCATAACATTTTACTTTCATTGGAATTAACATTTTTACCAAGTTTTATTGAAATCGATTAACGAACAATTGGTAAAATGCAATAAACTGTTTTCATCCCTTAATTAACCACTTTTAGGGGTAGAATATTTTCCTCAATTTTGAATAGAACCACTACTGAGGTATTCTTTTTCCAACAAAAAAGAATCATCGAAATCAATTCACAAATGGCGAAGTAATCGCGTAAAATACGAACAAAAAAAAAAAACTTCAGTCGAATTGAAAACCTCCTCCTCTACTTCATTAATTTTATACATCTCTTGGCGATGTTAATTGAACAAATTGTACAATTTATCTGTAATCTTCTCCGGATTGTGACGCTTGGGATTGCAGAGACGATAAATCCGGGGATTTATAATATGTTAAATTCGTAATTATGTTGGATTATACAGTGCTTCGAAATGAATAAAATTTATATAATAAGTTTAGCTATTCAAAGGGAAAATGTTGCTTGCCTTCTGGTCACGATGCCCCAAGAAAAAGTTCTGTTCATAAATACTATATTATATTATGTTTATATTATTAAAGTTTTATATTTTGTATTCCGAAAATGTTTTTAAATATTTATGAACGTATATATGTAATAAAGTTTATTATAAGTAATTTAATTGGCAGCTATAGGCTGTACTGCAATTATCAGCCTTCTTAGGTACATATTTAGTTATATACTAAATGACCCTCGTATGAAACACTTAAAAGGCGAACGCGAGCAGTAATAGCCTAAGTGCCTAACTTAGGCTATTACTGCTCACGTTCGTCTTTTAAGCACGATGTCGCACGATAACCAGCTATACAGAGTGTAATCGTTAAGTGTGCCCAGGCGATCATTCCTTAAATATAAGAGATATGAAAAAGCTTCAAACTGTCACCAATAACTTTAAACGCTCCCACATATTTTATATGACATGCGTACAGAGGCTTTAGTTTTCCTATTGTAAGAAGTGACTACAAGTTAATAGGTAACAAAACTGATGTAAATAAAGTAATAAAACTATGTTTTAATTGAATAAAAATATGGTGGCATAGTCATTTATGTAAGTTGTCCATAAAAATGAATAAAATTGATCAAATTTCTTTTCATGCTGATCGACTCTGTTTCACGTAAGGATTATCTCATTGTATGGGACGAAAAAACCGGAACAGCAGAAGTTGGTCAAATTTACTCAAATGTTTTTCATACAAAATATAACAACAACGCACACACTCATAGCCCCGCACTAGGGAAACCTTGTGTTGCGAGTGCCTTGGACACACACATAGACAACCACAAATTACACTCAAACTCACGAAAGAAATAAATGAAGGGCATACAAATTAAATTTGGCCAACTTCTGTTGTCCCGGTTTTTTCGTCACATACAATGAAATGATTCTTACATGAAACTGAGTCGATCAGCATTAAAAATAAATGAATTAATTTTATTCATTTTTATGGACAACTCACACTTGACCAAATAATTTACTTTGCTATTTATGAGCTTCTCAGTAATATTGGTTTATGAGTTCCAGTGACTTCCTTTCGACATCCTAGCGTACTACTTGTTCCTTTGGCGAAAGTAAACTATAGACGAAATTCCTACTTCATTTAATGAATGAATGAATGAATCTAATGAAATTCATTAGAGCAAGTGTGATGGGCGCTGCTGGTGCTAGCAGCAAGCATGTCCTGTAGATTGTAGTGTAACCTGTAAAGTCATGTGTGGTGCAGTTGTGGGGGTTTGTCATTTTCTGCTATTTATATTTTTATTCAATTAAAAGATAGTTTTATTACTTTATTTATAGTAGTTTTGTTATCTGTTAACTTATAGTTACTTCTTACAATAGGAAAACTAAAGCCTCTCTATGAATGTTGTATTAAATATATGGGAGCGTTTAATCTTAAAATTTTGGAAATTTCTAGTTTTAATTTTAGTAAGTTATTGATGTCGGTTTACTCACTAGGTAATGTACTTTCGATATCAGGAATGTACGTTTGATATCTCTTATATTTATGGAATAATCGCCTGGGCTAACCCTAACGATTACAGCCTATATAGGAGCTCGTGGGCTCGATTCCCCTGGAGTCTACTCCATTAAGTATTTTCGAATCAAGTGCACTTTAGTTTACTAAATAGAAGCACGCTTAAAGATTGAGCTTAGTCGCAAGCAGGGTTCGACATTGTCAATGTATTTTCTTTGATCTGATAATGATCCGATAATTATCCATGCTGATTCATAGTTTTGTCTCTTAGTTTTTTTACTAAAAATGACAAACAGTGAGAAAACTAAATAAACACGATGATAAAATTTTATGAAAACGATTTGGTTTGTGAGGTTTTTTTTAAATTGGTATCTAATAGTATGTTTGGGTTCTTTTCGGATATAAACGCAAAACACGGCGTTGATAACGGTAGCATTTTGTTGTTTCAATGAATTCTATAAATATCAAGATAATTATTGTTATTGATCAAGATAATGAAAATTATCATTGATAATTATCACTTCGACACCTGGTCGTAAGTAGTCGTAGCATATCACCGGTTAAGTTCAGCCCGCGCAGCTGACTCTACCGCAATCTAAATGTCCTTGACATTTACCCGCAAGTACTAATCGAACTTGCTGAGTCAACCTTGAGTATTGTCAAGATTTATAAATTTAATTATATCATTTGGAAGTCTCTATTCTTACAACGAACTGTTCAGGCTTTTGTCAGATGTCACTTTTGGTACATAATTAGTAAAATATGTGTAATAAGCCCTTCATGTAATAAGGCCATATCTGCAAAATGACAACTTTTAATGAAAGAGATTTTAAGATTCTGCGCATAAAATTCGATAGGTTTTTAAATAGGAGAGCTATAATAATAATATACCTGAAATAAGGCGGATGACTGATGTCCTGTATTTACTTAAAATAGCAAGTGGCTCTGTCTACTGTCCTGAGCTTCTCAGTAACATTGGTTTATGAGTTCCAGTGACTTCATTTCGACATCCTAGCGTACTACATGTTCCTTTGGCGAAGGTAAACTATAGACGAAATTCCTACTTCATTTAATGAATGAATGAATGAATCTAATGAAGTTCATTAAAGCAAGTGTGATGGGTGCTGCTAGCACCGCTCAAGCATGTTCTGTAGATTGTAGTGTAGCCTGGAGAGTCCTGTTGGTATAGTTGTGGAGGTTTGTCGTTTTTTGACGTATCAGGAACTGTATAAGACACTGTTCGACATTATGAACTTTTCCATAAAATGTGTGTGATGTATGTGTTACATCGTTAAACGTATATAAGAAACTATTGTATTTGTAATTTAGTATGATGAGAGAGCACGTGTGCTCGCTTCAGAGATTAAGCAGAAAGTGAAGACGGAACGAAACAACGTGGGAATGACGAAGCAAAGGAAATAATGAATGATTCAAAATTTTAAAATAAGTTGCCAGGAACCAAAGAAAAGGTGATAAAAAGGCGGGATGACGATGGAGGAGTTCGCATCGTCACAAGTGAGTGCTATAGTAGCAGCACGATATCGACTTTTTAATACTTCACCAGACTAACTTAAGTGATTGCTCTGTAATCAGGTTTTTCATTCTTTTCCCTAAAAAGTAATTCAAGTTAGAATTTCTCTTTTCGATTTTTTTTCTTCTCAGTGTTTGTGTACAGTTCTAACGTAAAATTTAACTGTTAACTTATCTGTGGGAACTTGTAATTGGTCATCAACATTTATTTTTGTAACTATTTATGTACTTAAATGATGTTTCGTTAAAATGTAAAATAAAACAAAATAAAATAAAACTATTTATTTCAGACATAAATTCATTCATAATATTTGTTATTAATAAATATCCTCACGCTAGTGTTAATTTTTGAAATCATTCTTTTAAAATAAAATTATTCGTACATAACGGGAGAACAACGCATCCAGCCAATGATAGGTCAAGTGACTACACATTGGCAGCAGTATGCAAGCGCATCTATAGTTGGCGAAATATTATTTGCATCGGTTCGTCTTAACGCTTCATCTTTAGAATACAATAGGACAAAATAGTGAGCCGTCTCGGTAACGCACGTGTCATCTATAACGCACACACACACTCAACACAGCACCGCACAAAAAAACACAATAACGACTGAAAAAAATGGCAACTCCTCCGTATTTTTATATAACTTTGCTCTTAAAATGTGCTTTTATCGGTCATTTCGGTGAAAGAGACAACTACAAATTACGTCCAAACTCACGAGAGAAATAAATGTGGGCCATACAAATATTTCTCTCGGCTCGGAAAACGAACCCGGGACCTCTGCGTGGCGGTTCGGCATGGTGACTGTTCGGCTACGCAAGCAGTTGACAGTTCTATAATGAGATATAGGAAGAGTTATTCAACCTTATCCCTTCCTCTCCTTTCCATCAGCGGACCACCCGTGCCGGACTGCGTTGCCACAGTTGGACGGTCAGTTCAATACCGTCCCGCACTAAAAAGTTTGGCAATTCGTTTTTATACCGAACCATCAAATTGTGGAACCAACTCCCGGCGCATGTATTCCCTCCCCTCTATAACATCGGGTCCTTCAAACGTAGTGTGAAGAAGCATTTGGCCAGACCGGCAAAATGATAGTGACGGAGTGAAGATATTTGTGTTTTCCATCCGTTACTCTCATCTTTGGACTGTATTCGCACTTTCCATCAGGCGCGGTGCAATCATTTTGCCGAGTCACAATAAAAAAAATAAAAAAATAAAAATTTCGATTGATATTCAAAATTACCAATTTACGAGGTTTAACATAATAGTAAAACAAAAACTTTACTCTAAAGGTTTATTATATAACTTCTGCGTAATTGGATGATAAAAAGTCATGGTAGCTTAGCTCTTGTATCTGATATTTAACATAAATTTCGTAAAATGAGAAATGTTTATTTACAAAGAGCTACTAGCTACTAGCTAGAGCTAGAGCTTCTTAGAGTTTTTTTTTTAAATAATACCAAGTCACGGGACGAACAAATCGTGTACCTCGTGGTAAGCGCAAGATCTTAGGGGCACTGCCATTGTGCCCGTTACCTTGACACATAAGTTGACAAGTGCCATGTGCCTGTAATAAAATAATTTCAACAGCACCCTTACTCTTACAAACCGGAACGCAGTAATGTTTACATTACTGCTTGGCGGCAGAAATAGGTAAGGTGGCAGTCCTTCTCTGGACGAACTCTTTGACAAGGAGCACTACTTATTCTAAAAATCAATGTGACGATTTCACGTGTCATTTGCTTGCCAATAAAATAAAGATTATCTAAGTTTGAATCCTTTAAAAAATCTATACCGTAAGTACATAATACAAATTAATTCGACCTGTGGTAATTTCCCAGCGGTGTACGAACGACCGCCACATTCAAAAGCAACCAAAACTAGACCATTATATACTAGTACAATATTGTTTAACACTTAATCAATTATATGGATGTAATAAAAAGGCAGTCATATAATAGTCACATTTATTTTTAAGAAATAGTTATAATAATATTTTCATTATAATTTTTATTTTTATCTAAACACACATTGACCTCAGTTGTCTAAGGTCACACGCAGGTCATTTTAGAATAGAATAGAATTGAATTTTTTGTGCTAGTTTCTTGAATATCGGTTGAGGAACGTGACCGTTCCTCGCAATTGCGTTCGGAAATAGTGCAATTTGAGTGGACGCCAAGGACGCTCGTTCCGCTCTAATGTATAAACTTAATCTTAGTTACAAGCATGTATAACTCTTGGAACATTTTGGGACTTACATAAAATGTGTTGGAAATAAAATCTTTTCGAAATAACATCTTTTCTCGAGTCTAAATCACGTATATGGTTTCACGGCATATTAAATAAATATTTCAGCAAAGAGTATTTGTGTTTATATTTAAAAAAAAAAACAAACGAAGTTTTCGAGCTCTTTGCTGAAATATTTATTTAATATGCCGTGAAACCATACTTCTACCATGTGAAAACCTAGACCTCGATATTTACATGTAGGTTTCATAATAAGTCAAATCCTCGGTATATAATTAATAGATACAAGCGTTACTTGGCGGAAATCCATGTCAATAAAAATTTGCTACTACTTGAAACCAGTGAATATTTTTGTTAATTAAGTGTATAAAAAAATTTACCTTCACTGGGTTCGCGGTGTAGCAAATTTTTTTTTTATAATGCCAATTGACGGGACTAACAAGTCGTGCGCCTGATGGTAAGTGACACGATTATCCATAACAGTTGCAGAGCCGCTCAGAGCTTTAACGTCACCCTGAGACATAAGTTGACAAGTCCCATATGCCTGTAATGTCATCAACACTCTTCAAAACTGGACGCAGTAATGCTCACATTACTGCTTGGAAGCAGAAATAGGTGGTAATTAATTATTTACTTCCATTTTTATACTCATTATTTAGTTATTTACTTCATCACAAACCGCGAAACCAAACAAACAAAGAAAAAACAATCAAACAAAAACTACAGTGAAATTCCATAATTTCAGTCAAAAGAAAAAGAACCGAGCTGCTGATTCATGAGACATTCAGTCGGACGCAATTTTTATCTTTATCCTTTCACCATAAATTCGCGTGGATACTGCTATTTAGTGTGTTGTGTACAATAAAGGTGTAAGTATTTGTGTTGCATTGTATGGTATTGTATCGATAGAATAAGAAATACATTTCCTGCGAAAAGCTCAGAGGCCAGGCAATAAAAGTTTAATTTACAACCGGTATATCGATCCGACTTTTCAATCTATTTAATATCCGATTTCATGTCAATTCGGTATTTAATTCGTATACATGCCAACATACAACCTCAATTTAAACTACTTCTAAAAAAACAGAATATTACATTTTCTTGTAATTTATTTTATATGAAATAGAACTCACTGAGGTTTCAGAAACCATGATAAATTGATTGTCATAATGAGGCATGAAGCTCACAGACGGTCTCCATAGAGTAACAGTCTTTACAACACAAATGTTTTTTATTATAATAACCTAACCTCCGGTTAACAAAACCAACCTCAAAAGTCATTCACCCCCTAATTGGCCACCCTTAGAGGTGGAATATTTTCTTGAAATTTAAATGGAACCACATCTGAGGTACTTTTTTTCCAACAAAAAAAGAATCATCAAAATTGGTTCACAAATGACGGAGTTATCGCGTAACATACATACAAAAAAAACATACAGACGAATTGAGAACCTCCTCGTTTTTGAAGTCGGTTAAAAAAGAATAAATACAAAGACAAGCCAAAGGCCAAGGTACAACAATCAGCGTTAATGCTAGCTTCTCTCCAGGCAACCTCAGTATGACAGAATAAACTTAAAACATAAAAAAAACAATTACTAATATTTAAATAAACCATTGTTTCTGACATAAAGTATTGTAGCAGTGTTTTAAATGTAAACGCTGGTAAAAGCTTTGCAGATATTATTATGGACAGCGGCTTAAATGGCAACACAGCGAATCAAAAATAATAAATAAATATCAATTACACAGAGCTTTCACTTAAACATACAAAAATCCTTTAAGAATACGAGAATGAAACGACTTAAGTACATAAAGGCCGAATTTAAATCTCAACGACCCGATCCCGTTAGATCAATATTTTTTTAGTATCACGGCTTTTGTACCTGTTGCTATTAAGTTAATTGCTTGGAATCAATCAATCTTTCTTCGAATTTTTACACGGTATATGTACAGTCATGCACATTTGACAGTGTAAAATTTTAACAGACGGGTAGAACTAGACTCTAGCACCAAATCTACCATAATTATGTTATGAAACATTACCGTAATTTTGTTTTTTTATTATTAAAAGGTTAACAAACAAGTATCTGATTGACTTTATTTATTTTCAAGCAGCAGAAAATGTACTTTTGTAAATGTTGAGCCAATATTGACCTTTTACCGAACAAAAGGTTCAACTTATTTCCTTCACTTATCCCCGTTTTGGG
>NW_020654051.1:8128709-8129412 GCF_003589595.1 Hyposmocoma kahamanoa | reverse complement strand
AAAAAAACAGAATATTTCATTTTCTTGTAATTTATTTTATATGAATTAGAACTCACCGAGGTTTCAGAAGCCATGATAAATTGATTGTCATAATGAGGCATGAAGCTCACAGACGGTCTTCATAGAGTAACAGTCTTTACAACACAAATGTTTTTTATTATAATAACCTAACCTCCGGTTAAAAAAAAAGACCTCAAAAGTCATTCATCCCCTAGTTGGCCACCCTTAGAGGTGGAATATTTTCTTGAAATTTAAATGGAATCACATCTGAGGTACTTTCTTTCCAACAAAAAAAGAATCATCAAAATTGGTTCACAAATGGCGGAGTTATCGCGTAACATACATACAAAAAAAACATACAGACGAATTGAGAACCTCCTCCTTTTAGAATAAATACAAAGACAAGCCAAAGGCCAAGGTACAACAATCAGCGTTAATGCTAGCTTCTCTCCAGGCAACCTCAGTATGACAGAATAAACTTAAAACATAAAAAAAACAATTACTAATAATTAAATAAACCATTGTTTCTGACGTTAAGTATTGTAGCAGTGTTTTAAATGTAAACGCTGGTAAAAGCTTTGCAGATATTATTATAAACAGCGGGTTAAATGGCAACACAGCGAATCAAAAATAATAAATAAATACCTTATCTTATCGTCTTGTCTTGTCTTGTCTTGTCTTGTCTTGTCTTGTCTTGTCTTGT
>NW_020654051.1:8064932-8128699 GCF_003589595.1 Hyposmocoma kahamanoa | reverse complement strand
TCTTGTCTTGTCTTGTCTTGTCTTGTCTTGTCTTGTCTTGTCTTGTCCTGTCTTATTTAATTTGGGAAAACAACAACCTAATACATAATAAATACTTAATACAACACTAACCTTAACATACATTACAATTTTTTTGGATAGGCCAATTACAGCTATCCAATAAAATAATTACACAAATAGACGTAATGTTAAAAGTAAAAACAAAAATATGAATGAATAAATTTAAATTAAATTAAATAAACCTGTCTCTGATAAAAGAAAAACAAACGAGAAAGTGAGAGAAAAAGAACATTAAAATAAGATAAATAGTGCATGAACATCAATACATAGTAATAATACAGAAATACATAGATATAATACATTAAACATATAAACACAACACTATTATGTATTTAACATAGAAATATATAACGTCATACTACCATTTTGTAAGACTGCGAACCTTGAATATATTGTGCAAATAACCAAATGATATTTGAGTACTACAACTGACTAGTCGTTTGATAGTTTTAATTTAACATTTGTTTTGAAGCAGCGTTTAGAATCTACGAAGGGGTCAATGTGAATACACCATGACAATACCATCTCTGAGGTTCCGGGTTCGATTACCGGCCGGATCAATGTAGAAAACTAACTTTTCTATATTGTCTCTATATCGTGTTTGTGGTACCGTCGTCAATTTCAATTTCCGTAACATAAGCGCTTTACTTACTTACTTTAGGATCGAAGCAACGTTTGCGATGTTGTCTGATATTTGTTAACCGACCAGAAAAAAGGAGGAAGTACGTCAATCGATCTCAAATCGGTGTCAATTCGACTTTATGTTTTTTTTTATGTATGTTACGCGTTTGTTTTTTGTGAACAGATTTTGATAATTCTTTTTTTGCTGGAACGAAGGTACCTCGGTAGTGGTCTCATTTGGGGAAAATATTCCACCTCTGAGAGTAGCAGACTAGGGGATGAATGACTTTTGAAGTCGGTGTTAAAGTACTCTGTACTGGGATTATTTATATTTATTTGTGTGAACCTGGCCGATCCACTGCAAGCTAGTATTCCTTGTGATACAAATGTGTCCTATTATATTAATTAAAAACCGTGGTAGCTTAATGGTTTCACTTACTGCCTCTCCACCGCTGATCGTAGGTTCGAATCTGAGCTCGCACCTCTAAGTTCCTCGGGGTTTAGGTACCAAATTTAATTTTAAATTTACCATGAGCTTTTTGTTAAAGGAATGCATTGTGATGCGTGCACGTTGAAGAAGCTTCACGATCCTCGAAAGACATGTGAAGTCCCCAACCCGCATTGGGCCAAAGTGGCGGACCATGGCCTAAAACCCTTGCCTAAAACAGATGTTATTTATATTAAAAAAATAAATTATTAAAAACATTGAAATGTTACAAAAGTCACAACCTGTTGAAATTTACCCAACTATAATAAAATCATATAGATTTACTTTCAACAAACAAGATCGTCATTACAGTGAATAGTCATTAGTGACTGAATAAAATATGAGAATACGATAAGTACAATGGTACATGTCGCTGACCTACTTATTACGGAATGTCATTTCAGCTCTGATGTACTGAATCATACAAATAACTGCCTATTACCAGACAAAATCTAAAACACTATCAATACAACTAATGGCATTGTGTTTTATTTGTTATTGTTAGACGCAGTTTACAATGGAAATTAATTTTGGTAACCATAGCATAATAAATTTGTCAATTGTGTAACGTATAAGATACGAGCCAAAATAGGTCGCGCGTCTTTCGGAAAATTCACTCGCATTCCGCACATTACCTATATAATAGTCGTAAAATTAATTATGGCATGTACAATTTCATTACAAAGCTTCCCCTTCCACCACCGTTCCACGGCAATGTAAATAGAGATTTAATCATTGTTTTTAATTATAGATACTGCCATGGTCTTGGCATGTTATACTACCATAAATATGAGAAATAGATATATTTTAAAATAAACTGTCTGGTGTGTACCTTGAGTGTTTCGTCGACTCATAAGTATCTGGCCCAAAAACTCAACTGGAATGACCTTCCACCTCCAATGAAAAACGCTAAAACGTTGTTTACTTTTAAAAACCGATGTAAGCAATGGGTCCTATCTGTACAAAAATCTAGTAACAACTGGTCCTCAATCAAAACTCCTTTTTTAAATTTAAATGTATGAAAAATATATATAAATATACATGGAAAGCCATTCAAGTTTAACTTATTACTAGTTATTACTAAAGGTAGGTTATCACTAGTGTACACTCCGCATATTAGCTTGGTGCAGCAAGAGAACAGCTAGCTAGGTGAAGACTGAAAATCAGCAATGCTGAGTTTTTAACCTTTTTGTCCACATCACTCAGTTTTTTTTTCTATTCGTTTATTTAAGTATTGTGTTCCTTATGTTTTGTGGAGAAATAAATACCTTTTTATTTTATTTTATTTAACTGCCTCTGTGGCCGAACGGCTACCAGGCCGGACTGCCTGGTTCCAGGTTCGATTCCCGGGCCGGGAGAAATATTTGTATTGCCTACATTTGTTTCTCGCGTGAGTTTGGGTGTAATTTGTGGTTGTCTATGTGTGTGTCCATGGCACCCGCGACACAGGGTTTCCCTAGTGCGGTGCTATGTTGAGTGTGTTCGTTATTGTTATTGTTATTGTATTTTATGCGTACTGATATTCGACGCTGTTTATGAGAAATATCGTAGCACCATTGACATGAAGTCTGCTACGTCGTTGTAGCAACGGCTACGTGCAGTTTATTGCTACGCGGCTTATAATAGCGCTTCCATCAACATATTTATGACCAAGAATTGGCACCCTCAGTGTAATAAGACCAAATCTGCAAATTGACAACTTTTCCGGAGAGAGATTTGAATATTATACGAACAAAATTAGGCGATAACTTTTATGTACTTATATAGGAGAATTATAAAATTTCACACATTATTATTATTTCCTTAATAGCGGCCACTCAGTGTCAGGCAGTTTCCTTCGACGAATGTTGTCACGTACGCCTCTCGGTTTTCCGATCAGAGTTGCTATGGAGCGGCCGTGTGGTTCCTATTCTAATACGAATTAAACAAATCAATTAATAAAACTCTTTGAAACACAGAGTGTTTTTGTTCGTATTATTTTTATGATTTTAATGTCATAAAAGCAGTTTTTGACATATGATCACACGTGACTTTATTATACCATTGTAATTATAGCATGAAAAATAAATTACTGGCCAATTATAGTACGTAAAATTTTGATTGAGTAGTAGTGAAATTTTCATCTTTCGGGACAGGCTAAGGTATCTAAACCATACAGTCAGATCTTAGATATTAATTTTTCTTCAAAAGTTAAAGGCTGTTAAAGGCGTAACTTTCAATAGGAAATATCATATAAAGCAACGATATCATCTGCGTACTATATTTAAGTCTTTGTTATTGCGAATGTTAAGGCGAATCATGCCCAATTAGTTTCAACAATTTAAACTAATTTAGCTTAATTAGAATGACACGTGTCAAAGTTCATGAACCAGTGACAGAACACTATCAGTGAAATCGAGAATCGATGTTGAAGTATATCGACTGTACATATAATGGGAGTTCGTGAGAGGTACCGGCCTTGCCAATGGCGTCCGCTATTAGCAAGTTTAAGTAAATTTTTATATTATTTCTACAAAACTACCGTACATAGTCATTTTTATTTGACATTGGCGAAATTGTCGATTATTTCGATGGGGCCATTACATTTAAAAGAAGAAGAAGACTGTACATCGACTTATATTTTAATCAGTGTTACTATGATACGGTAGTAAATGAAATCAACTCAATAATTCATTACTAAGAACCCATAGTACACATGCGTGACACCACAATCTGTTAATTTTTTTAAGTTTAATTTCCATAAAACGTAAATAATAGTGGCAAACATTGGACAAAAATTCACCTAAAAATATATGTAAACATATACACAATTCAACAGAAAATAACACGACGTAGCTCAAAACGCTATGACCAATTTACAAAAAAACTGATATCAATCACATAACGTTTAAAAAATTACCGCCTATTAAAGCTGAATGAGTTAATCGATTTTGTGTGTTTGTCACGAACTTTTTTCCAACGGGCGTAACTTTATTGTGTGAAGTTGTGAAAATTAATATTAATAATATCTTTGTTTAATTAATTCGGAAAATGATTTTCGGAACGGACATGAGTGAATTATTTGTTTTTCAGTCACTTGAAAACAAAATTGTCGATTTCAATAATGGTTTGTTAATGAGTCGTAACGTCAATGCGAAAAATAATTGCTATTTTGTCGTATCTTAAAACAAACATTTGGACGGACACGATTTGTTATTCTATTCAGGTTTTGAAAGGAGGTTCATGTCACTATTACAGTAAATCTGAACTTGGAAAAAAATAAAGTAAAATTGGCAATACCATACCCATAATACCGCCTATTATCCTCCCCTCCTTATCATAACTAACGTACTCGACTTTTTTAGCGAAATTGAGTTACACATTATCTGGAATCAGTGAAACGAGATTTACAACCCCCTATAAACGGTATTTTTAAATCTTGTTTAGTTTCCGTTTTAATGTTAAGCAAAATCTGCGTAATTGACATTTTCGGAGAAAAAAAACTTTGGATGGCAATATCTCGAAAGTTACCAAAATAGGCAAAGTCCAATAATCATTTATTCCATATGTAAAACACTTACACTTGAAAACGTCATTTTTTAAGCTACTGTTCGTTCACTATGCTGACCTCCCTGAGAAGAACGAGCAAGAAACTCTAGGAATTGCTCTTTTCAAATAAACTTAAATGCTATGGAATACACTTTGAATCATAATTGTGTGGAATCTAAACTCTTGTTGTCTTTCCATACTTCTTTATCTAAAACATACTCTTCAATTTTGTAATATGACTTTTCAACTAAAATATTTTTAATGTAAGTTTTAAACTTAGGAAATGATAATCTTAATATATTCTCCGGAATCTTATTATAAAAACGTATACAGTTCGCCATAAAAGAATCGTTTACCTAATTTAAACGAAGTCGTGATACTATGAGTTTGGACTTAGTTCGAAGGTTAATATTATGGACATCTTTTTTCCTAACGAAATTATGTATATTTTTACGGGCATATAAAATATTTGAGTTAATGTACTGCGATACCACAGTCATGATACCAGTCCCTTAAACTTTTCTCTCAGGGAAACCCGAGAACCTAAACGGTACACAGAACGAATCGCTCGTTTTTGCAACACAAACATGGTTTGTATATCTGCCGCTTTACCCCACATAAGAATCCCGTAGGACATTATACTATGGAAGTAACTAAAGTAAACTAGCCTAGCAGTAGCAACATCGGTAAGCTCACGTATTCTACGGACTGCGTATGCAGCAGAGCTTAATCTGCTGGCTAAGGAAGATATATCTGGAAATCATTGAAGTTTACTATCTAAGGTCACTCCCAAAAAGACAACTTTTTAACAAGGTCTAACTTTTCTCCATTTATTTCTATGATTGGACTAGTCGATTTCACATAACGTTATTTAAATTTAACACACTTTGTCTTCTTGGAAATAGCACTATCGACAACTGAGTCAAAGTACACCTCACTCACAAGAGTCACTTGCCACTGCAATACAAGACGTACTATGATACTAGGAATTTGTGTTGCACTATGTAGGTAGCTACATAGTGCAACACAAATTCCTACAGAAAAAAAGTCAAATAATTTTTATTTCATAGGTAAGCTAATTACACTTGAAACTGTCGTGCTGATTAAACTCTACTGCCATTCGTAAGGCAGATTCCTCTGAGAAGAATGAGCATGAAACTCTAGGGGTTGCTCTTTGTATAATATATATACTTTTGAATATATTTATCATTACAATATTTAAATGAAATATCTTAGATCGAGAAAACAGAGAAAAAGAAACAGAAGCAGAAATAGACTGTTAAGTATAATTAACTACTCACTATAAGAACATTCCAATGATTTTGTAATGTTTGTTCACAGTTGTTCAACGGCGATGCTTTGCGCAGCGATCATGACAGAGCACTGGGAGCATGTTGGTTGGGAACGCACTGCTCTTACTGCACTCGCCAACGCATCGAGCACCGCTGTGCAGTGGCTGCTTGACGACAAAGTCGCTAAGGTATACACACCTTGTAAGACTTTCTTTTTCATTTCATTTATTACAAATAAAAATTTTACAAAAATGTTTTAATACAATGTAACACAAACGATGTCGTTTTCCTGTACATTGATAAATTCGTCGGCAATATTCTAGCTGCGCTTATATCTATTCGGGTAGGTACGTATGTATGTTTGTGTGTGTAACTGGTTCGGTCGTATTCAAGGTGTGTGTGGTATGGTGAAGATGGTGCGTGAAAGAGTGAATGAGTGGACAAATTGTTTATTTATATGTGGATGCGACTGTGTGAATGAAACCGGTTAATAAATTTGTTTCTTGGATTTCTTTCTCTACAGTGTCTTTATAAATTCACATTTCACATGTAGACTACTGCAACATTATCTTGTCAAATGTAACGTAAAACACATAGTAGGTCGACATGCCCAAAGGATTAAAGCTCTAATTTTATATATAATAGACAATCTTAGAGCGATTACACACGACAACTTTTAACAGCGATGCAAGCGCGCAACATCATCAATACAAACGTGCGATTGCAACTCTACATTTGGGATTTATAGGCGATTGAATCGATGCGCATCAAAGCGCTTAAAAAAGTAAAATAAAAGTTTAGGGGCTTGTGCTACTTATGGACATGTAGGCGTTATGATTTGATGGCTAAAGTATTTCTTTATAATATGATTGTCCCATCTTCCCACTTGGAGTAGGTATATCTTCCTTTAGCAGGAATGAATGCAACATGAATGTAACTTTCAATTTTAATGGAAAAGTTCTTTCATCACACTTGGTCGTAAATAAAGTTGTATAATGTGCAGCAGCAAAACTAGGTGGTATTTATCATACATGGTTATCATACGATAACGTTTTTGTTAAGGGGCACTGACAAGCGGCCGACTAGGCTTCAAAAAACAGGAGACTTTTTATTTATTTAAACTATTATACATTCAGTGAGCTTTAGTACACGGCACATATAAAATTAAAAGCTTTTTTATTACATTCATACATTAAGTCAAAGCATAAAATTTTAATACTTAAAAACATTATTCTTTTTTACGTCATTTTTAAGATTCTCAAAATGTTGTAAATATAATATGAATGAACTGTAGCGTTTTTAAGTCTAATTTTCCTTTTATTTTAAACTTTTGACGAAAAACATCATGCCACACAGGAATAGCCATTACAAACGTTGGGGCCATTGACGCCCTCGCCTCCGTCTCGGGTTTTGAACTTGTCTTCTATTCGAAATTGTCTACTTACCAACCTTGTGATATAACGTACTATTACATAGTCGATACAGAATTACATGGTCTATGTTGTGATGTAAATAATTCATTTCGTAAACATTGTAAATTACACTCATAAGTGTCATTAGGGATGATATATTACATACTTTACTAGATCGTGACCTAACTAAAACAATGACGTAATTTATGGTTCTTGGCTGCCTGCAACCAACAACTGACTACAAAGATTGTAGTCAGTTTGTCATTATGAATTCTAAACATTTTATGAATATTGTACACTGAGCCTTATCTCACTTTCGATATTTATCCCCACGGAAGAAAAAACAATGGAAGTGCCTCAGGCCTTGATTACTATCAGATTGCTGAATGACGATGAATTAGAGTTATTTATTTAGTTCTCCATAAAAGAAGTGACAATATTGCAGGGATATAAGCTTTACTTTCGTTTCCTGTAACAAAAATTATTTCGATAAACTGAAAATTTAATAAAATACGACTTACTGATGATATGAAATACTACTACGGGTAATATTTTTAGTGCAGCTATCATTTTTGCACTAGAAAATTGCACAATAAGGAATTTTTCTACGACTTTAAAGAATTTACGTGAAATAATGACTCAACCATACCATACAAAATGTGGCTAAAGTAAAAGCGAAAATGGCGGACTGAACTCAAGCTGATCTAAGGAGACCCAATGTTGGCACGCTTCAGGCGCTAACTAACCACGTTTACTGTATTTATTATTCTGTGTTTATCCCTGTTACCGAAACCACGGCGTAAATCCATAAGGAGGATTATAAAAACTGCTTTGTCTCCGCTAGCGAAAAATGTAGAGCAGCGGTTCTCAAGAAAGCTTGAAAGAGTATTTGAGCAGTGAGCTTTAACAACCGTGTAAAGTACATGACTGTTTTGAATTATACAGCAAATTGTGCAACGGCCCAAACGGTCAAGTACAACTTATAAATAACAAAAGTATTACGCGGTACCTAAAGGCTTCAACACTGTGAACTTATAACGGAGGTATTGACGGCAATCAGAAACACATGAAACGATTCTGCTTTACAATGTTGTCGAGCAGGCTAATTGTAAACTCTGTTGTAAGGCATGTGATTTATGGCATGTTCTTGTTTAGGTTTGGACCCCATTTGGCGGCACGCATCAGTATTGCGTCCATACTGAGCCTGTTGTTCTATGTACGCTTGTGACAATGCCCGTATGCAAAACCACTATTTATTATTACTACTTATTACTAACTTTTTTATAATATCAAGTGACGGGACGAACAAGTCGTGCGCCTGGTGGTAAGCTACACGCCTGTCCATGACGAAGCTTTAAATCACAAAGATCTGAAGGGCACTGCCACTGCGCTCGTCGCCCTGTTACATAAGTAGACAAGTCCTATATGCCTGTAATTTACCCCTACCCTTCCAAAACGGAACGCAGTAACGCTAACATAACTGCTTGGTGGCAGAAATAGGTAAGAGCTCTATTATTAGTATAGACGCTGTGCTGATGCTTACTGACAAGTGAGTTACAACGTTGCCCCTATTCACAATCACCTACTTAAGAAAAGAATCAGCATATTTTCTAAAAATAATTTTATTATTGATGCGGAATACTTTCTTTTATAATATCGGCGTCTTCTTAATCAGTTTTTACAATTCGTAGTACGTCAAAAAAAAAGTCAATTCTTCTCATTATTATTGAAATGACTGTACTGACTTTACAATTCTATTTAAAAGTTACTTTACGATCTACATCATAGGATGAATAAATGAATGTTTATTTGCATAAAACATGGTTTATAGAAGGTGGTACAAATATGCAGAATAAAACAGTCCTCATATTTTACCGCAATATATGCAAATCTATGATCATCTACATTTTGGCAGCTAAACAATTCTAAAGCAATTCTCATTAAGTCACTAAAGCAATTGTATTGTTTATGGCATACATGATGACCAGACATTTAATTTCTACCCTTTGACTCCTATTACCTAAGTAACTGGATAACCAGTGAAGTGTTAATCCTCTAAGCCCAAGATTTCCCTGCTTGTGGAGAAGCTATTTATGGGACACGAAACCAAAAACAGTAGTCATAGCCAGCGAAAATGTATTAGTTGCTGGTAATCCTTTATTTCATGTTAATATTAGAAGAAGGTTGATGTCCTAAAGAAAGTTTCCATCTTTTTTGAACTGACATTCCCGACGTACAGTGGGTACGTAATTAAGGCTTGTTTTCAGGAAAGTTTTAGAAACTTCAACCTAAAGCTATAAAGTAACACTCTCCAAGAACAGTATTAAATTACGTGTTCGGGTCTTTAATACGAATCTATTCGCTACATTCGCTTCGCTATAAATTACAGACTTCTAATTTTGGTTCGGATATAGGGGCTATAAAATCTTTACTGCTCTCAATTGCAGTTCAATCTTTCAATGTTTATTTAAAGATTGTTTTATTAATAACTTATTTTAAGCGGAAAGAATACTAAGCCAACTCATTACATATACTTTTATAGGATACTGTGAAGAATTTGAGTACGGTCGCACATGATTGGTTTGTACTCAATTTTGCCTGTCATAAATCATGTAAAGCACAAGATAGCCCGGAGGAATTGATATTCTGTCTATCCAGCTAAATGTTGACGTTAATACCACAGTATCCTGTAAAACTTACGCTAGTCTTGCAGTTTAAACGACTGTATCTATTAATTGTCAAAAGGAGTATACTTTATACTAGTATTATTCAAATATATATACAGCATTAAATAAATAAAATTCTGTAAAATGGTGTGTAAATATACTTACATTTGTTTTTTTATGACACCAAGTGACGGAACGAACAAGTCGTGCGCCTGATGGTAAGCGACACACCTGTCCATAACAGTTGCAGTGACACTCAGACCTTTAAACTGCAAAGATCTGAGGGGCACTCCCACTGCGCACATCACCCTGAGATATAAGTTGACAAATCCCATGTGCCTGTCATTTCAACCTTACCCTTCAAAACCGGAACGCAGTAATGCTCCTATTACTGCTTGGCGGCAGAAATAGGTAAGGTGGTAGCACTTCCCTGGACGAACTCTTTCACAAGGAGCTCGACCTTTACATACAATAGAAAAATATCTTATCGAGGGTCACGCCCTGCCCTCCCATTATAGTAATATACTGCCCTTCCGTATACCTGCTACATTTCTGGTAAACAAAATGACAGTACGTCCATTTTCACGGGATGTCGCAAGGGCCGTTGTTTTTACCTTGGTTTTAGTACTCTCGATTCTAGTGAAACTGGTATTAGACCCTGTTATATAGGTTGTACTCGTTAAGTGTGCCCAGACAATTATTCTGTAAATATAAGGCATATTAAAAACCTTTACGAATACAAAACTCGAACAGATAGAAAACATTTTTTTTTTCGTCGACCCGGTGGGTCTTGAACCCACGTCCATGCTGCACCGTAGCATTGCTCTGTACCAACTGAGCGACGGTTCCAGTTACCGAGCCGTCGAAATTCTACTATGTGTTTTTGTTATATATCTTTGTACTGGCTTTCGGCATTAATGTGGTGGGACGAACAAGTTGTGCGCCTGGTGGTAAGCGACACGCCTATCCATTTAATATGATATTCGTAAAGAGGCTTTGGTTGACCTACTTTAAGAGGTAACAATAAGTTTACAGATACGAAATTGCTATAAGTAAAACAATAAAACTATTTTTTTATTGAATGAAAACAAAGTATGTACAAATATATACATGTAAATATTAGGCAACATCACTTAGGTTGCTCAGATTCCAAAGTAAGTAACTAAAGCACTTGTGTTATGGAAATCAGAAACAACGACGGTACCGCAAACACCCAGACCAGAGACAATATAGAAAAGTTACTTTTTCTACATTGCCCCGCCGGGAATCGAACCCAAAATCTTAGAGACGGTGACACCTTGAAAATAACTCATCCACGGAGGTCGTTGGTGTGTTTATTTCGGTGGTGTGAATTAAATGCAAAATTTTTATTCAAAGCCGTTGTTCGAAACTAAAGCCTCTCTACGAATGTCTTATTTAAACGTATGGGAACGTTTAATGTAAACATTTTGGATATTTACGGAATAATCGCCTGGGCAAACTTAAAGATTATACCCTGTACATAGACTGTATAGCAGTACAGTTGACTTGATAATTTGGACGTCGGACAAAGTTTTGGGAAACTTAGGGAAACTTAGCTACTGTCATTACAGAGATTATTCGTATTGTCTTGACAGTTCCGTCAACCCATTCACAAAATAGCGAAGTAAGGCACAAAAACTACTGGTGAGAACAGAAAGGAATCCGTTCAATGAATAACAACGGGAATATTAAAACTTGCCAAGAAAGTTGGAACTATTGTGTTATATTTCGCCGGATCGTAGTTCTGTACAATTTTTCAAGAACTTATTCGCCCTGAAAGTTTCTTTGGCAATCGTAACACGTAACGACACACTTTGTCAAACTTCAAATTTATTGCTGGAAAAAATGAGGGAGGTTTTTTTGGTGTAAAAATATTGTTTATTTGAAGACGTAGATTGAAAGTTAATTCAATATTCATAAGCTAATTCGATAAAAACGGGATTGACCTTTGAATGTTCATTTCACTTTGTTGACCGCTAATTGAAATAATTATCGTAAGTAGTCATAATAAATTTTATTTTAATAAAGCATGAACAGAAAGATAGAAAACTACTGGAATAAAATAAAAGTAGAGGATGTCTTATTTCGTCTCGTCTTGTCACGCAGACGGAGCTCCAAGATTGCTTCGTATAAAGGCATTCCTAGCTGCTCTACTAACTAGAACATTTTTCTTCTTGACATCTCGTCCAAACAATATTCAACATTTGGAAAAAGTTAGGAGACAATTGGAAGTATTGGAGTGTTTTTTGTGTAAGTTACGCGATTACTCCGACAGTTGTTAACTGATTTCAATGTTTTATTTATTTATTGAAAGATACACCATCAACTTAACAGAAAAGAATCACACACAAGGTGCCAAGACACTATAGGTGTATCAGCACTAAAAATTTTGAGTTAGCCAATGTGATACAAAGAATAATGTAACATAATTTATTTTTATTTTATTATTAAGGAATAACAACAGCCAACTTAAATACATCTTACAACGAACAATATTTGTCCTAAATAACTTAGGCCAAAATAGTTATCCACAATGACATACATTTTGAAGCCTTGTAAACGAACAGAACAAAACAAAATTGGTAGTGAGCTTAGAGAATTTTAAATTAAATTTTATTTAGGGTTTAAATTATAGTCTACAATAATTTATTTGTCGTGATAATACATATATTAATAACAATAATAATAACATATACTGAAGATATAACTAATGATATATTATATAATATATAATCGATAACATGTATTTATATAATTATATAAAATTAAATCTTAAAAAACAATACTTTAATTAGTTTAAATTGGTTATAATAAAATAAATAATTAAAAACGTTCAATAACAGCAATAATTGATTAAAAAGGATTTAAGGATGAAACAATTGTTTGCAATTGCGAATAAACTGTTTAGTGTTCCCTACATGAAAGATGTCTGTCACTGTCTCTGGTCACAGTCAAGTCATTGTATGACTGTATGAGTCTGTTCAGTTAGTTTGGCTCGTTCGGCTACTAGACAAAACATTTTATTTGGCAATGGGGACTCTAGGCACTCTACGAAGAACGTTTAAATTGATGTGGGCTAATGCCTCTGACTATAATTCTTTTTATGTTGAAAAAAGGGTATCTTAGTACTCCCATCCGAATTTGTGAAAATAGTCTACCTCTAAGCGTGGCAATTAAGACATGAATCCTGTTTATTTGATCTCATCCACTTCCCTTAACCGATTTCCATTATATTTATAAAAATATTATAAATTTACTTTTACACATATATTCAAGTTCTTTTTTAAATCGGAATCCCTACAGAATATCGCAAGTAAATAAGTTGATAAAGTTATTTAATCCAACGATTACTCAAAAGAAATTATAAGAAAAGAAGAAGAATCACGACATTCATGATTATCAAATATTCAATCTACTAATGTTTTTTTCAACCCTCCTTATTCAAATGACTATCAACATAGTACACAAACTACGACTCGGCAATAAATTAGATAATTTAAAACTATTGTATATAACAATAAAGTTTCTTGATACTAACTACCCAATGCTCAGTGTAGTCACTTCTATAAGGCTTCATTGCCACCAGTTCACTGTTTATTTCATTTTATTAGGAACAACAGCTTAACAATTAGTGGCAATCTTCGGTCAGGTATAACATGGGTATAACTAGCTAACGCCAATGACAATTGTTCAAATTTTAACACAAAGTAATAAAATGTATATATGTATGTATGGTACGATCTATATCTATGGTTGTAATAAGTTAATGCGGTCATTCAAGATCTAGTGTCTGCTAACTAATTTCCGTAGCAATTTTGATTAGTATATTATTGTATATTTGTTAATGATTAAATAATAATAACGCAACACACTCATAGCCCTAGTGAAACTCTGTGTCGCGGGTGCCATGGACACATTCATAGACCACCACAAATTACACCCAAATTCATGAGAGAAATAAATGTAGGCCATACACATATTTCTACCGGCCCGGGAATCGAACCTGGGACCTCTGCGTGGCAGTCCGGCAACCGTTCGACCACGGAGGCAGTCAACAAAAAAGGCCTTGGAGGCAGTTAAATAATATTTCACGATACATTCGAGTATTGGAATATTAAATAACAATGTACAATAAAAAATTGAATACTTAAATAATAAAAATTGCCACGTAAATTAGGTATGAGGTAAGTAATGACTGAATGATTTTTCTCGCTGACTTCTGTAATATAATTGGAAATTAAACTAGTTTTTCAGATCTAAATTGCGTTTATATATGTTTTTTCAATCAAACCAACATTTCGGACCTTGAGCCGTAAGTATAGGACCTGTAAAAGGGCCCAAAACGTTGGTTTGTTAGAAAAACCAAATATCCAACAAAAAACTTAAGAACGAACCTCGCAAGTGCGTTTTCTTAGTGAGGATTTGTGGAATTTTGAGGTTCAATTTTTTTACGATACCAAGTGACGGGACGAAAACGACGTGCGTCTGATGGTAAGCGACACGTCTATCCAGTTGCACTGCCACTGCGCCCGTTACCGTGAGACATAAGTTGACAAGTCCCATGTGCCCATAATTTCACCAGCATCCTTACGCTTCAGAACCGGAACACAATAATGCTTACGTTAGCGCTTGGCGGCAGAAATAGATAAGGTGGCAGTACATCCCCGGACGAACTTTTTAACAAGGAACTCTACCGCTACTAAATATAGATAAGTTTATATAGATAAGTTTGACTTAGCTTAGGAGTTAGCTACTTTACTTACTTAGCCACACTACACATTAGCTACACTACTTTCTAAATTACTATTGTATGACGAGTGTTATTACCATCTTCTCATCTGCACTGTGTCTAGTACTAGTGTTTAATTCATTTATAGAGAAAAATTATAAAGTAGCTGTAAAGGTGCTGTAGTATGCTTAATAGGAGACTTCTGTTACTATTATTGTACAATCAAAACTTGTGAAGAAATAAATGTGACTATACTTATATGACTGCTTTTTTATTACATTCGTATAATTGACACAGTGTTAAACAACATTGTACTTGTACATAATATTCTAGTTTTAGTTGCGTTTGAATATGGCGGTCGTTAGTACACCTCTGGGAAACTGCCATGATATAGGTCGAATTAATTTGTATTAACTACTTAAGACACAGATTAAGAGGTACCCCATTTTTTTATAGGACTCAAATTAAACGTGAAATCGTCACATTAATTAAAGTTATTGAATTTTAGTATTATTAGTGCTCCTTGTGAAAGAGTCCGTCCAGAGAAGGACTGCCACCTTACCTATTTCTGCCGCCAAGTACCTGTTTGATTTTGAAGGGTAAAGGTGCTGGTGAAATTCCAATGACATAGGACTTGTCAACTTATGTCTCAGGGCGACGGGCTCAATGGCAGCGCCCTCAGATCTTTGCGATTTAAAACTCAGAGTGGCAGTGCAACCGTTATGGACAGGCGTATCGGTTACCACCAGGCACACGACTTGTTGGTCCCGTGACTTACTATCATAAAAGAACATTTCATAATTATTTTAAAATGAAATGGAGTGTGATGCCCCGAATTTCACAATTTATAGTTTTTAATATAATAGTTTCGCGTAATAAAGAATGTATGTGCGTTCGGTATTCTACCTGTGCTATTCAATTTATAACGGTATCGAATGCCCCGTATACTGACTAGAACGAAAGTAGCTGCGTTGCGTCGTCGGGTTGACGATGGCACTCAGTGAAAATACTCAGCCTTTGCTTGAAATGAACATTCCTGGTACTCTCGTTGACAATCTTCCCGCCAAACTGTGGGTAAATTTTATGGCAAAATCTAGCCTCATCTACCCTGTAAACCTTGGTTCATCTAGGAAACCGATTCCGAAAAATATTACCTATGCAATTATTCGCCTTCGCTTCTTGAGCTCACACATGTACTCCTGTATTCTTGGCTGAGTTCCGTGTTTGAGACCACTCCCTGTGCGAATGGGGTCTGACAGAAGGATCCCTCGAGCACCTGTTTTTTGACTGTAATCGTATCGTCACTCTTATGTATGATATCCTCCCTCCTAAAATCCCCCGTTCCGTTAATCTCAACTTCCTCCTAACGTCAATCCATTCTCCCTTTGTGCATGTGCTGTGTAAATTTAATTAAAAAAAATTGTTTCTGTAATAGTTTGTGTTGGTTCTCTATCGTTGTAGCTTAGACTATGGAAACCAAAGGACATGTTATATTGACATATATAAATCAGACGTTATATGTATATGATGCATTTCGACGTTGAAAACATAAACATGTTATTGTCTTTGTTTAACTATGGCGTGCCATCTTAAGCCAAAAGAGATAGCATTACACTGGTCTCATCAAACATGAGAATCGAAAATACGTAACATCATCTTAAATGCCAACTGTCCTCATTTTGCCATTTTCCGTATTCCAGAACTTTACTCAATGCTGAAGTCAGGACTTGAGTATGATTTCAAGCACTGGAAGTACGACCGTAATGGCAAGGACTTGCTTATGATTTCTAGTGCTTTAAATCATCATCATTACTCAACTCCTGACTTGAGCATTGAGTAGAATTCAGGAATACGACACTTAGAGATTTGTAGAGTCTCCTCTCTGTGAATCCTGTCGAAATTCCCCGGTCTATTTTTAAGATAAAACGCGTGCATTCCTCAACTCGACATTAGCGCAATCATCGATTACTTCGATGGGGCCATCACTTTTAAAAAAAGAAGACGCATGAAATGACATAATTATTATTATTACTTTCCGTTTTATCTCTCTATTTTTGTTGCTGATCACGTTATAATATAAACCAACGAGACTGGGCCATCTTCCTGCCCAGTTGAAGACTCACACTTGGACCGCTGACGTCGTAGTGAAGGAAAGAACGCATGAGTACTTCACTATCCTTTTAGCCAGGACAGCGCAGGCAAAGAATTACTAGCGCCCTAAACACAGCCGCGTGACTCGGCTTCCTTACGCCACAATATGTATTAATTCAAGACATATATTTAAAGATACCACTATCCAGTCATATATTTACTACACCTATGGTGTACATAACACAAAGCTGTCATCAATTATCGTGTTGACTGTCAGCAAAGTACAAATAACAACAATTACGACGAGTTGGTCGCGTGTAGCCGGCAATAAACGTCGACAGTGCCACCTGCTTCGATCAATGAACTTCGAAACCCTTGTAGCTAGTCCTAGTAGTCTATCATACATAAAATGCGATTTATTCCTAAGATATGGGGGTTCAAGGATTTTATCATTACTTACATTAGATCGATCCCTGAGTCGAGCATTATTAAACGTCAAGACTGCGCTTGTATTCCAGAATAACATTAATATACTGCAGATCTAACAAACCTGCTGCAGACCTTTCATAGCTATCTGCGACGTTAGTATGGCGAGTGTACTTATTTTACGAAACATTGTACATAACGTTGCTTTACGTAAAGATTTTCTCGCTGTTTTTGATAGTTTATTCTAAAATTGACTTGTAAAAATGAAAACTTTTATTTTTGTCACTCCAAGAACGATGAATTATAGTGATTTATTACTATAATTCCCAAACAACAACAAGCACAACAGCAAAAAGTTTGATTATGCCACTAAACTTTAGAACAAACTATCAAAAACAACAAAAAATTTTTATTTTTATTATTATTTTTATAATACCTAGTGACAGAACGAACAAGTCGTGCGCCTGGTAAGCGACACGTCTATCTATGACACTTACAGTCCCACTTAGAGCTTTAAATCGCAAAATCTGAGGGGCACTGACACCGCACCCGGTCACACTGAAACTTAAGTTGACAAGTCTCATGTGCCTGTAATTTCACCAGCACCCTTATCGTTCAAAACCTTAACGCAGTAATACTCACGTTACTGTTTGACGGTAAAAATAGATAAGGTGGCAGTATTCCCTGGATGAACTTTTTCACAAGGTGCTCCAGTGTTACTATTAGTAAATTTATTGCTAGTAAATTTTAGAATAAACTATCGAAAACAACGAAAAAATCTTGACTTGTTATTGCTTATCAGCATCCATTTAATAGTGCTAGTTAGGACTACTCTGTTGTCTATTTAAAATGTAAAGTCTCGTCTTTACCCGCCAAAATGTTTCAAAAGGTACAAGAACACAAATAAATATAAGGGATTTTACCTTTTACGACAGTTCATAGCACACTTTACCATTTAGCAACAATGTAAGGTCGTAATATGACCTCATCCTGTATCCACCATATTATTTCCCCTGATAGAAGCTATAAAGTTACTACCTTTAATGTACTGCACGGTTATCGATAATAACAATATGAATCTACTTTGTAAAACCTTATAATTCCAAAATAGTAATCCTGATATAGATTTTCTAAATTATAATCGGTTATGTCTTATCGGTACGACGATTCGATTTATGGATGTAATGAAAGGTGTGAATATTTTACATGTCATCAGATGAGAAAGCATGCAAGCTAAATATTGAGTAAATCTTTAAAAAGTTGAAAGGAAAACAGAACAATGGTTACTAATTAAAGTTACAACGGATAATACGTCCTCAGGTTGGATACTGAAAACAACAATGATGACGTTATTGTATGCTAATAAATATGAAGAAGCGATGATAAACTGTTGCGTCTTATTTGAGATGCCAACGGTTCTAGTCCCTGTGGCGACAGGTACTCGACTTTAATTTCGTACTCACGTCCATTTGTGAAGTCGAAGGTTCACCTTCGGAAAATACGCGCCGTCGAACACACTGACAACGCTTCCCCGCGCGGAGGGGCGCGGTGAACCGCAGGGCACGGCACACTGCGCTCCACACTACCGCGCAGACTTTTAAGCTTAAGGACATATTCAGTTTTCTACAATAGATCTCGACTTCGATAAATTTATATTTGCTATTGAAAATCGACCAAATTTATCATATTTTCTTAAATCTCTGTATTGAAGTTGAAATTATCCATTTATCTGTCTGGTTCGTAAAAAGGGATGTATCCAATGCCTTCGGCGTCTTTTTATTTGAGTAAACAAAAACCAAATTGACAGTATAACTGCAGCGTCCTGAATGAGTTCTGTATTATTAACCATTCTTGTCAAAGAAGGATCTCGGCTACATATACAATCACTACGGCGATGAACTGCGAAGCGAGTACCTACTTTAAGTGATGCGGGGCCGCTAGAGCGCAGCCCCCGCAATGACTAAGTCGCAAATTGACGCAGATCTGCGTCTCCGCCTCCGCGCCCGTGATTCTGCGTCTCGCGCTCCGTCGCGAGGCGCGGTGCAGTGTGTTAATCGCCTAAACCCCCAATCCGTTACTGGCCATTGTGGCCTTACTTAGAGGAGAACCGTGCCCAGCAGTGGGACGTACAACGAATCGATGTTGATGATGTTTATGATTATACAATAATAAGTATCGGTGGTGTTATGTATAGGACTGTGGGAAAAAATTACAAGTAAGACAAACATAGAATTTTAGTGTACAGGTAACTACGCCTTAAGTTTAAAGTTTAAGTACTACACAGAACTTGGTGAATTTTTATTTTGAGCTGAAGCCCTATAGTTATTAAATTCACATTTATCCCCAATCTTCAAAATTGGACACGCCGCGCCACCCGCTGTCCCATCAGTCGTTGTCGGGCGCTTATAGACGACGGATCAGAGTCAAGTTTTCTCCGCCTGTTCGTATTTCATTCATTTGATTGGTTGACTTGACAACCTAGGTATTCAATAATCATTTTTATTATCTGGCTAATTTTTATCATCAGAATCCAAGGTTTCTTGGCAACGGTATGACACAGATAATTTTATATTATTTTACAAAAAATTTACTTAGCGTAACACTTGATACTGACGAAATCCTAAAAGGGCACCGCCAATAATTTTTATCATGTATGACAGTGTTTTCGTGGAACTCGGTTTATTCGAAAATAAGTGCGATTATTGCTTAGTAGAGTCCCTCAATACGCAGCCATGGAGTGACGGACCCAATAATGCGCGACCGTGTAATTGACGGCCAAGAATCCAAATCCTGTACTCGGACTATCGGGCTGCACATTCCAAGTCGCACATTATTGGCAGCGCATTAGGTATTGGTTCGTATCGAGATTTAGAATATTTGGAAGCCAGTGAATATTCAACCCGATAATCCGTGTACATCATAAATGTACTCGAATTATTGGATCGGTTGTTACTTTAATGGGCATTCTTGGTCCACAAACAAAGATTCAACGTGATAATACCCGTCCCAATAACCCTGTAATTCATGTACATGGCCTTCATTTATTGGCCGGAAAAAATCCACCCCAATAATACACGACCAGATAACTCATGTATAGATAGCAGCACATCAAGATACGTCAATGTGAATGTGCGTTGTGTCAATGTGCGTTGAGGTATCTTGTTCCGTTGCGCTGGAGGCAATTTTCAAACAAAAATGAGTAGTCTGATGTGCTGTTGACTGTACATTGAGAATATCGTCCTCTGATTGGCTGAATGGCTTGTACCTATTGGTAGAAACCATTTGACAGACAGTGCTGGGGTTACTCCCATTCTCCGTCCAACATCTATCCGAAACAATTAATGTTATAAGCAACACTCGACCAAATTAAAAGGAAGGAGAAGCTTCCTTGGATAGGACTACAGATTGAACTTCTGAAAGAGTTTACTCTGTATTCCTATCTAAGGGTGCAAAAACTACAGACGTCTTTAAGAAATGGCTTTGATAGTAAAAAGTTACGGCATCGCGGTGTATCTAATTGGTAACCACAAACAAATGTCCATTAAATTATTAACAAAATAAATACTTAATCGCATCATATTACTACCAGTATTATTTTTAGTTTCATAATTTGCTGCGTTTTAAAATGCATAAGAACCACGTGTTTATTAATTTATGGAATGCGGTGAAGTTCCAAAAGAAACATCTCGTGACCTCGTCGTGACGTGAATTTAAAAAAAAACTAAATATTTACGTATAAGTAAATTGAGTGAAAACTATAAATATCATAGTTATGAAATTTACTCCCGTGCCTACGTTTACGTATACAAATTATGATTTATTATTAATTTAATATAAACCAATTCAACAACTATTACAAACAAACACTTTGTTTCTGTTAATCATTAAATAGGATTGAGAACAATGTTAAGACATCATTATTCAACAATTATAAACAATGATACCACATTTTCAATAAATATTTAACATATCATTCCAATTTATGACTTACATTTCCTTTTACTGCCTTGTCCGGTTTTTGCAAACCTTGTGGCAAAATTGCTTATCACCAGTTGCTAAAAAGTAAAGAAAAATACAAAAGAAATTAATACTAAAGCAAAAGAGATATTTTTTTTTTTTTTTTTATGTAACCAGTAGGCAAACGAGCAGACAAGCCACTTGAAAAATTAAAATATATATTAAAATACCACATTATGAACAAGACTTATTTATTATAAACAGTTCGTCTATTGCAAGACATGACGATTGGCTTCGAGTTGTCGGGTCGTTTGTTCTCGTTAGGGACGATAACACGCAGTCAGTAAATGTCCAGGCAATTTTCGCCGACCCAATTATGCAAGTACATAATTTTGGCTCCAAAATCACGGTCGCGTATTATTGATCGGATCCATTAACATACAACCAAGATTCACCGACCCGAGAATTAGGTACCTACCGACCCGATATTTCAAGTATTTTGGTTTCCATTATTGGCTGCCTGCTATTGAGCTGTGAGATTAAGGGTCGGTAGTTATTTAGTCGTGTGTTATCGACTTGTTTCGCGAATGTTCAGGCAGGAATTGCCAGCCCGAGTTTTACCGACTCAATAATCCGTGTACCTACATGGACTTGGATTACTGGCCGAGCAATCTCGGGTTGTGCGTTATCATGGTCGTACATTATTGACTCCCGCTTAGTATCAACCATGTAACAACATATTACGATAAGAAATATAAAAATAGCTTGATAAGAAATGTGGATATATGTAATTACACGCTCTTATGATGATATTATCTGAACAAAGGAACTGTATTGAAAGCATTTGCGCATAATTCATTAGTGTTCTAAGTTATTTTTTGTTGTGAAACAATGACAACAAGGTCCCTAAAAGTGATGCCGAAGCCGGTATTTACAGGGTTGCCTGAAACATACACTGTGTCACCAGAGCAATTACAGTTCTATGCTGATAACGGATATCTGGTAATCAAAGAATTGATTGATTTCACTTCGCTCTCCAACTATAAACAGCGCTTCGTGCAAATATGCAATGGCACAGTGGACCGTGGGAACATCAAAGTCGTGAAGGAACCTACTCTTGTCGCCGCGGGGGCTCGAGGAGACGATGCAATCAATAAAATTCAAGATATTCTCTTCGACGACGTGTTCAGCCAGTATGTTGAGAACCCCCGCCTTCTGCACATTGTGTCACAGCTTATTCCTGGTGACACCAAAAAGATAGAAGACGTTAATCTCACAGCAATGCACACCATGTTGATTAACAAACCACCAGGCACTAGTCGCCATCCTCCGCATCAGGACATGTTCTATTTCCCGTTCCGCCCCGCGCACAAAATTTTAGCAGCGTGGACAGCAATAGACCCCGTTAATCAAAAGAACGGACCTCTGTACGTAGTACCAGGTTCGCATAAGCTGGGGAAGCTTTACGCTCATGGAAACGTTAACGATCCTAACAAGATTTTGTACCACGGCATCCTGGAAGAAGATTCAGTGGCCCCAATGAGTAAGAGGGTTCATTTCGTCATGAGTCCAGGAGATACCATCTTCTTTCATCCTCTTTTGGTGCACGGATCAGAGCCCAATGTTACTAAGAATTACCGTAAGTCGATCTCGTGTCACTACGCGAATAGCGAGTGCTATTACATAGACGTATCTAATTCAATGCAGGCCTCAGTCGCCCAAGAGATCGAAGCCACGGCCCAGGCGCTCGGGTTCAGCAACGCGACATTGCAGACCATATTTAAATATAAAAGTAAACAAGTCAAAGGTACGAAGTCCAATTTGTAATATTTCATTTGCTTACATCAGAGCTACTAACCTAACAAAGGAACGTATGTACCTTCTGTTGATAGGGTTTTATTGGTTTATCACAGATAAGATGTTGGGATTGTAAATGCAGATAAAATCTTACAAGTATTCTTAGGTTTCTAGGTATACAAAGCTATAAGGGAAAGGGATTTTTAAACATATTATTTACTTAGAGTCAAGAAGCTTATTATGTACTTAAATAATATATAGCCAAACTTCAAACTTTGGAACTTTCTCACCGCAAGCGTCTTGGAGATCAATTTGTCTTAAGTGTCAAACTTGACGTGCTCAAAAGCTCGTACATTATACGTTTACATAAAATATTATAGATGGGTTTGCAAAATATGAAAAAATAGTGTACAATGCGTAGAGTTAATATTCTAACTATAATTATTTTCGATGATATTTTGGCTTTAAACAAATGATGCAATTTGTAATACAACATAATTAATTTAAATATTCATTTGCTAATAACAAATTTCTGTAAATATGGAATGGGTAGTTAACACTTTATATATAAATAAGTACTCACATACATCAAAATCTTAAATACTTAAATATTAGAGCTGCATTAAATGAACATAACTGGATCTCGCGCACAAACTCACAGGAAAGACACCACAAACTTATTGGAAAGTGATTCAAAACACGAACTCACAGAAAAGGTACTCTAAACACAAACTCACAGAAGAAGCACTCCAAACCCAAACTCAAAGGAAAGACATTCTTAGCACAAACTTACTGGAAAGGAATGCAAAACACAAATTCACAGAAGAGGCACTCTAAACACAAATTCACGGGGAAACACTCTCAGCGCAAACTCGCAGAAAGGCACTCAAAGCCAAACTCACAGAAGAGGCATTCTAAGCGCAAACTTACAGGAAAGACACTCTAAGCACAAACTCATAGGAAAGACACTCAAAGCCAAACTCACAGAAGAGGCGCTCGAAGCGCAAACTCACAGGAATGACACTCTAAAGGACTATCCACACATATCCGGGCCGTGCCCGGGACGTGGACGGGGCGTGCTAGTTTGTATGAACTGCGGACCCGTCCCGGCCCCGGCCCGGACACGGACATGTGTGGACGAGTTCATACAAAATATACACAACGTTATGTTTTTAAGCCCCTGACGAAGCACGGCCCGTCCACGTCCCGGCCACGGCCCGGACACGGCCCAGATATGTGCAGATAGACCTTTAGCACTAACTCCGAACGATGCAAATGCGTTAGTAATTCACATGCATTATAATTGTTATTGTAGTGTTACACTACTAATATTTCTTACGTATTATTAATAGGAATGGTTATTTATTAGTTTTTAAGAGTATTAAAAAAACGACTGTGGCTAGTATTTATTCATGAAACAATTTTTTTTCAATTAATAAATAAAGAAAATGGATACAAAAAGAACAATATTCATAATTGGGGAAAAGGCAACAGGAACAACTTAACGGGCTTTTAAGCCTATCTTCTGTCAAAGCTGAGTTTTTATTACTTATAATAATTACCTTTTCGAGATTTACTTAGTAAATATAAAAGGGGAGTTAAGTTAAACCATCCGTCGCCGACGATTTTTCCACGCCATCGCCGAGAACGAAATAGTCCAACCTAAAATCGTTGTTGGTGGTGAAAATTTGTTTTATTTTAATGAAGTATTTTAGTTTCTTTGTTAATTGATGACGACCTTGGTGACTCAAGAGTTTATACTGTGGACGCTGGATGTGGAGGTTCCGGGACCTAATTACGAAATGACATTTTCTAAATTGGTTCTGGTTTTAATGTGCCCCAGAGTGAATTTCGTTACTCTGGTACTCATAGTATAAGGAAATGTGGTTGTCTGGTACATTATTAATTATTTACTATATAGAATAAATTATGATCCTGTCTATATACATCCTATTCATACTGGATAGATTTAAATTAAGAGCGTTTATTTACATATGGTTGTTTTTTTACAAACATTCTTTACATTGATTATTTTACACAAACCCGCTCACGAATGTTCTAAAAAACGATGGAAATGGTTACGAACAGCAACAAAATATATATACCACACCGATTTCACGTGCGATCACGCCGCCGCCGCCGCCGGTCGAGAAACTACTAGACGCCGCCCGCGCCGGCCCCCTCCTATTTAACAATAAGCACATATGTTTAATTAGTACCTAAGTTAGTTGTATGAAAATAAAGTTGGGAAAAAATTGCTATTTTTTCTCATATGTAACATAATATTATCTACTAATCAATTATTACCTAATAAGTAATGTATAAAGTCCAAATTACTTACCTAAGATCCACATACTAAATACATAACACATCAAACAACTGTTACAACAGGGAACACGTGGAAATCGCATAAACAATTTGCTGTTTCAGACAAAAACGAATAAGGAACAGCATGGGAACAGCCAATTTACTTTTAGCTATATCACGCACACAGACATTTAAAAACAGAACAAAGTCATTGTGACTGAGAAAAAGGTTCTCTGGAAAATATTGAGACCAATTCAAAGTAGGCCATTGATAAAGAATTGATGTCATCTGTGACGCTGGATGCGGAGATCGCGGATTAACCGGTAGGGACAATTTGGGAAATGAACTTTTCTAAATTGGTTCTGGTCGGGGCGTTCTGGGAAGTTCTCCAGAGTGAATTCCGTTGCTCTGTGGAGGCACGACAGGGCGCGACTTGCGCGACAAACTGCTACTCTTGCATAGAGATGCTTGCCCCTTGCTTGCCCCGTCGTCCTAGCCTTACTGTTACAGGAAATTCCCTAGTTCGCGACCACACAATTGGTGTAATGTTTAACACGAAAAAAAAAAACAAAAATAAATAAATAGTAGAAGTTCGGATCGTGAGGAAATACTATCTGGGTCGAGCCTTTGGAGGAAGACCAGTTCGGTGCTTAAGGTAAGGAACCTATGCACATACCTAACTTCAAGCAAATGTTCGGCAAGAGATTGCACAGGACCGTAAAAAGTGGCGTAGTCTCGTTCGGATGCTAAAATACATTTTGGGTCGCTGGTTCAGAGGTTTGAACGAGTGAGTGGTTTCAGAGGCGTACAGTTAAAGTTGTTTGCTTATACGCTAAACATGATCATAAACGGAGTTTAAATAAATCAAGACCTTACGTGCCAAATATTTTCACAAAGTAAACACCACATTAGTATCAAAACTTTATAAAAGCTAATTTGCATAGGCAAGTTGTTAGTTGGTACGTAGCCTTGAAACGTTTAATTTTTCTTTGCACGCGATGTGAAGCTTCATATATTTAGTTGATGCTTTACATTACCACACAAATGTAGGAGCGATGTATTTTCTATGTCCAAGAATTCCTATATCCGAAATTCAAAAAGAAATAACTTTATAGTTTGTATACAATTGTAATTACCTTACTAATTATTAACTATTTGTTTACGGTACGCACCGACGCTCTATCTGTGGCTAGATCGGCTTTATCCGACTGTATATATCTCAACTGTTTCGCACCGGTCAGTTCTAAATGGCGCGGTATACTAAAAGGGCAAGGCCTTTATAGTTGGCGAAATATTATTTGCACTGATTCGTCCTATCACTTCATATTTAAAGTACAATAGAACATAATTATAAATTTTTCATTGAAAAAAAAAGACCTCAGAAGTTTTTCGATTTCCATGGGATCCCCTCATTAGAATCTGACTTCTTGGTGACAATGGGACTGTTACTTGACTCCTTTGTATATATTTTTTTTGTCATAGTGATGGTGATTTGTTCATTACATACATTACATTGTATTAAGTGACGTTTATTCGCGGAAAATAATTAGTAATTTGTGATAGCCGAAACGAACCAGCATCCGGGACTACCTCGAGAGTATAGAGTACTTAGAGTAATAACGCATAGAATGATAGTTTCATATCAAACGAACTGTCACAAGTGAGGCAAAAATCAAATTCATGTAGTCTAGTTTTAGTGAAGGTTAATTTTCGGTTTTAGTCATTGACTTACAAATAAATGGACGACGGGTCTAATACAAAAACCACGAAAAAAATGTCCCAAGTCAACCTATTCGAAATTTAAATTGCAATGTCATCGCAGTTTCGCGCTGTCAGTAGAACAAATGAAGACTAAAGCGGAGTGTCGCGCTCTGTATACGATTTTAGCGCCTTACAAGTGCGGACACTTTTTAGCGCGGATCCGACGTCCATATAATTGTAAGTCAATGGTTTTAGTGAATATTTATGTAAAAATACAAGTTGAAACGCGTTACTTCCTTGTGGAATGTGATGTTAGTATCTATTTTATGTTTGTCTGACGTATTTTTACACTCATTTACCGCACATTTCGTCATTTTAAAAAATCGTCAAAAGTCTAAAATTCTTGATCTGTTCGCAGTGCAAGTTGACCTTGAGCACTGAAGGCCCGCCCGCTCGTGTAGGCCCTTTCGGCGCGCTTCAATTTGCCTCACTTAGCGTGTGCGGACTAGGCTTCTATGCGTTGTTATTCTAAGATAGAGTATAGTAGAATTCTCAAAATCTACTATACTCTACACTCTCATGTTGTTATAATGTTATAGTACATTTATTATTAGTTTCAATTAAAAATCATAAATCAAATAAAATACTTATTAATTCATGTATTTTATTCTGTCTTTAAGTACAGAAAATTTGTTTCGGTACTTGTACGAGTACGGTACTTTTTATGCGATACTACTCTGTCATTACTATGGATTTTTATCATCTAAGTATGCGGAAGCTGTAATCACCTTTAGTGTAAATTTGGGCTTGTCGCACTTCGTTCCATGAGAAATTATTTAAATGCTAGTTACGACATTTAGACAGGGCACGACATAATCAGAAACTACAAAATTAAAAAAATATGTGTTATTTGTTATTATTGATCCAAAGATCGAACAAGTACAAATAAAAATTCCAGCGATCCGGCTGGACTCGAATCAGCGACTTTTTCGCCAAACCAGGGCTATCGCTCTACCAACCGAGGTACGGAACGAGCTAGTCGAGCCGACGAAAGTTGTAACGTTCAGGGAACCAGTCTGCGGGCAGGGAATTTCACTCCATAGTCGTTCGCCATATGAATGTGGAAGCGTAACACTTAATGCAAATCTTTGGAATATCCACAACATAGCCCAAGCCTACACCTAGTCCCCCGGTGATGAAAGAGGAAGGCAGAGTTAAATCGTGTAATTCCATCGCGCACTCTCCGTGATATATCCTGTTACCGATAACCATGCAATTGTACGGCGGTGTTCAAGGCTCTACAGCTTCGCCTCCATTAATTCCTAGTCACCTGTAAGCCTCTTGACACGGTTGTCAATTGAATCCAAGGTGGCCAGTTGGTATGTAGCAGATTTCTCTACGTGTTTGCTGCAGATATTTGTTTTTGGTTTTCACGACTATTTTGCTGTAGTGCCACCTGTGAGAAACCTATGAAAGCTTGTTTCTTCACTCAGGCAGGTACCTTTACAACTACCAGCGGCTGGCAAGTCTATGTCTTGTTTTGTGGCAATAGATAATTAAATAAATAATTAAATAAGATGTACAATTTTTTACTGTGATAGATTGGTTTAGAATTAGGGTGTACATAATATACTATATACGTGGATAGGTAAATATATACAGAAGATGATTAGAAACGCAGTTAGGGCGGAGCAAAATGTACAATTATGTTTAAATAGAGATTATTTATTAAATTTAACTGATAGGAATTAATTATTCAAATTTAGCTTTACAATGTTACCACATACTAAGTTTGCGAAACAAGCGCTACTACATGTGTTTGCAAAGATTGGGGGCAGGCCGAAAACTAGTGCTGAGAGACTTCTGCCTCTCAGTAATTGCCGAGACTGTCCCCCACACACAAATCATTTAATGTATATATTAATTCAATTTCATTTATTTTTGCATTTATAAGTAATCTTTAAGCTTAGTTTTGTTATGTAATTAATGTGTGTGGAAATAAATGGTTTAAATGGTTTAAATGCTAGAACTCCCTAGAACACCTTCGGCCGTTAATTATCATCACTCAACGTTGAAAGTTTCCAAATTGCAGGAGTTAGCTGTTAAGTCAACATTAACAAGTGACTTTGATTTATTATAACGAACAACATATAGGAGAATATAACATACGAGGTATTTTTAAGTTATAATTATAGACCGCAAAAGGTAACCGTTGTAGTTAATTCATCGCGTTGAAAAGGTCCCGAAACCGATAACCGAAGAAACGTAGATCAGTAGAGTATAGTCACAGTAGAGCTCCTTGTGAAATAGAGCCAAGAGAAGTATGGCCACCATATCTCTTAGGTCTTAACTATTTAAATCTAACTACTATGGAAGAGTCGTGTCACTACAATCTGGCGCACTTGTTCGTCCCGTCACTTGGCGCCCTTAAAAAATTACATTGTAAATTCTATCGTATCTGCTAGTCATTTATGTTCAGTTTCCAACGTGCTGAAACACATATTATGGGTAGGTCTTTCGGTTACGATTACACAGACACAGGGCGAATAGCTATGAACAAAAAATGTTCCTTATGCAAAGGAAAACTATCGAAAACTCTACCCTCGATGATCACACTAATGGCACGAAAATATGGTAAATAATGACTAATCAAAACTATGTCGACATCCACAATTATCAATTTTATTCAAACGTTCAACAGTATATCAATTTCACTGATGTACACATTGCAATAGATTTTTTTTCAATTTACGTGCACAATTAATATGATTATTGTCAAATTATACAGTTTTATTGACCACTCTGAGAGTATAATAGTAATATTTGTGTTTGGATATATTTGGGTAATTTGATCGTTCATATTATATCAACTCAGACTGTGTGTATACCATTTTCCTAACTATTTTTTCAACTATTTTCCTAAGTACAAGGTTTTATTAAGAAACCTTTTAAACTTATAAATCGTCACGTTAAATATGAACCTTAAATCTAAACAATTTAGGTATACTTTTGATGCTTTCATGAAAAATATCCCATAATTAAAATATAGAATATTAGGTACCTCGTAACCTTAACGGAAAAAAACTATATATGTAAAGTGTTAAGGTACGCCTTTAATTGCAGTACCGTACTAATGGGAAAGAAAAATAATGAAATACGCTAACTTTAAATGTAAATGCGTAAAACTCGAAAGTAAAAAACAATGTTTTAAACATGACCGTGGGAACATTTTCCACGATTTGATTTGCAATTTGTTTATTGATAACTCTTTAAGTTAATTATAGCCCCACTATCCTTAATAGGCGTCTCCCAATATCATTTATTATACAAATATGTGTATATGTGACGTCAATCCTCAATAAGCTCCATAATTTTCTAATACATATGCAAAACCATAGACCAATATTAGATATTCAAATTGACAATTGTTGGTAAATCAAAACTAAATTATGGATCATGGCACAGTTTAGAAATAACAGGTTACATAACTTTAGAGGACCCTTTATATATCCCACTGATGGGCACGGGTCTCTAAAAAGAAAGTAGTCTATACTAACCCCCCCGGGACTCCACCAGACTCTACAAGAAGTTCATGTGTGAGTGAAAAAAATAGGGGATACCTACATGAGACGTTAATGGAAACAAGTGTGGATCTCGTTTAGGCACGTCGTGACTTTCCATAAACGGAAGAATCCACATTACACAGATAGTACCTATGAACATACATAATAATACTAATATACATATTACCTATGAAGTAACCGTTTAACAACACAAAATATTCAGTTTATGGCTAGGCTAAATGCAGTCGGCAGAGCACTATGGGTATTTATTACATATAAATAACGGGGCACAGAGATATTATACAGATACTACGACGTAAGTAAATACTTATAACAGGAACTAATACAAAAATACAGCAGAAAAGACGCGCGCACATGAAAGACTTCTAACTGGAACCAGTGTTAAACGCGGACTCTTGGACACTAACTGGAGCGCGCGGGATTGGGGGTCGGTAATCACGCATGAAACGGAAGTTACCGGATAAAAATGGATATTTTGGCAAAACAGGGTCAATGGCGAGAAGCGCCATCTACATTCGCAAAGCATAATATACTTCCTCGAGGATGGGTGGTCGTCGCGATATCGGGTAGGACGCTTTCTAGTACGCTTCGGGCGCACTATATAGGGTTGACACGCTATAAGTTACAAAATGTATAAAAGTTAACTATGTTTTTCCATAAAGTTTCTCTTTACATAGTAAACTTATTAAAGTAAGTAGTGCTGTGTCAGCTGTCAGAAAGACATTTTTAAGTTCATGAATTTGTAAACAAATTCTTATTAGAAACTCAGGGGGTCTATGCAAAACAGACAAAATGGCACATGGTCTACGAGGCAAAGGTTTGGGATTCTAGTTTAGACGCCACGCTACTCAATGCGTTGTATTGACGGTATTGATGTTAAACATTCACTAAATGTACAAAATAGAAATTAAAGCCAAAATACATCACCATCCTCCGCTCTTATACCAAAAGTCATATACTATACATTGATAAGGATACATACTGATTGGACTTCGTACGCCTGGTATAGTAAAGCCACGTATGATATCTCAAAAGTGCTTTTCTTAAATGAAAATCATAAAAAGAATACGGACTATTGGATCCCATGCCTGAATTAAAAATAAAATAAAATAAATAATTAAATTTTTATTCGATTATGTTTTGTGAAATTATTCTACTAGTTTGTTATAATTATTAATACATAGATAGAACACTTAGAAAAAATTCCTTCGATCCGGCCGGATTCGAGTCGACGTCTTGTAGCAAACCGTGCCAGACGCTATACCAACCAAGGGTGCAATTTAACATTAAAGATTCTTTGTTGTTTTGTTTTTAAAATCCATTTGAGTTCACGTTTTAACCGACTTCAAAAAAGGAGGACGTTCTCAATTCGACTGTATGTTCTTTTTTTTTGTATGTATGTTACGCGCTAACTCCGGTATTTGTGAACCGATTTTCATTATTCTTCTTTTGTTGGAAAGGGGGTACTTCCATAGTGGTCCCATTTCATTTTGAAGAAAATCATCCACCTCGAAGGGTGGCTGTTCACGCATGAAGATTCATTTTTATAAATAGCGCCTAACTTTAATTTAGGAGAAATTACTTTAATGGTTGATTTTGCTATTTCTCTAATTCAAGGCGTTTTTCTCTCGATATACTTTGAGTAGTGAGAACCGATTTTTATTATCTCCAGTGTCAAGTCCAGTATAGTGGAGTGTATTCAATAAAACTTAGCAAATAGACGTAATTCCACGTACTTTTGAGGTCGGTTTTTTTAGTACTCTGTACTGAGATTATAAACCTTGCTATGAAGTAGGCAGCTATCTAGACCATCACGTGCGATCTGCGGTGGCCCGTGTGGAAGTCCTTAAATAATCTTCGCACGAAAATATTCCACTTCTAAGGGTGGCAAAATAGGGGATGAATCTGGTTCCGTGGTATTTCACCCAGTTTCCGTTCCGTCCAATTTTAATAAAACTTTTAAAAATAGATATAATTCCACAAACTTTTGAGGTCAGTTCTTTTTTATGGAAAAAGTTATAATTATTTGAAACTACAAATTGCGTCTCTACTAATGAGCTTAATTACGTGTATTATTCAACATTATTGTTAACCCCATTTGACATTACGCGGACACCCAGTTGACACCGAAATTTTAATTAAAAATCGACTAAACTAAAACTAGGGCAACAATATAGAACTAGATCGTCTCACCTTGAACTGAAACTGTTTTCGATGTTATAGTTTTACTTCATTTTTAACTTGAATGTCATTTTGATGTACGTAGCTGTTAACTACAACTTGTTTCTCTGCTGTTAGGTAGTAATTTGAACATTTGTAAGAGATCCGTAAAGCTAAACAGCAATATCGATTTACTAAATAATAAAAAACTAGATTATAAATCACAACTATGGAAACCTTTTATTTTAAATTTCTAGTACTTTTTATTCGTTATTGTACAACAATTTTATTTCATTGCGCAGTATTTTACATAATATGATTATATCCGCCCAGCTTTCTCGGCGGGTCTGGTGGTCTTTCGTAAATTAACGTTGTTTTCTGACACAAATTTTTGTTTTTATGCTGTAATTTTTTATTATTTTTACTTTTTATTATTCTTTCTAAACATATATCCTATTATTATTGTTATTCTGTGATGTTAATTGTAGTAATCAAATAAATGTCTTCTCTTTATTCATTATTTAAAAATGTTGTGGATGTTAGCAGGCCAGCTTTTCAAAATCTATACGAAATTTTCGGTAATCAAATAAATGTATTTTCTTTATTCAATTTTTGAAAAAATGTTGTGGATGCTAACGAGTAAGTTTTTCACAATCTATAGAAATTAACAAGAAAAGTTTTTTTATGATATCAAGTGACGGCCCGAACAAGTTGTGCGCCTGGTGGTAAGCGTCACGCCTGTCCATAAGAGTTGCAGCGACACTCAGAGCTTTTAATCGCAAATACCTGTGGAGCCAATGCGCCTGTCACTCTGAGACATACTAAGTTGATACGTCACATGTGCCTGTAATTCCACCAGCACCCTCACCCTTCAAATTTGTTTGTTGGCCGTGCATTTGATAAATTGATGTCGAAAATAGGATTAAACTTCGTTCGGAACTGTCCTCTTCATTTTTAGTTTAACTTCCACAAAAAGTAACCGAGCATATCTAAATAATAGTGTATAGGAACACACATTTGATAAAATTCAACAAAAAATACACACTTATAAAATAAAAACCCCAAGTAATTACTAAAAATTAAAATGATTCAAGTAACATTTTCAAAATTACGATTGGACGAGTTGATTGACTCGGTATTTCGATTTGTCACATCACAAACTTTTTTCCGTCAGACGTAACTTCATCATGTTAAGTGGTGAAAATAGACATTAATAATATTTCCTAATGAATTAACTCCATCAGTAATGTATCAATGATTTATGGATTCCAATTACCATAATGGTGTTAGATGGTAACATAAAGACATAAAATAATTGTTGTTTTGTAATGATTAAAAATATGTAATTTGTACGTCGCTGCTACAAATTTACGTCGCGTCGTCTTAATTATGCTAACTGTGTCTGTATTGACACGAGCTATAATATAGCTCACGAAGTGATAAATACATTACCCAAAGAAATTTGCATAAATGTCAGTCACTTCATTCAGAGGAATGATATATATCTAAGGAATTAAACTATTTTTTCGGATCTAAGTCGCGTATATTTGTTTTTTCAAACAAACCAACGTTTCGGGCCCTTTACAAGTCCCATTGATCAGAGCTGACTGAGATGGTAAAGTCCAAGAAGTTACGTCTAATATTAATGCAAGTCCTATTTTCTATCCTATTTCTTCATTCAATCTTCTATTATTCCATTAATGCAAATCCTATTTGAAATCCTATTTTTTTACAAAAGTTATTAATTGAGACTATCAACGCAAAATTGATATAACCCACGTTTAATTTCTTTTTTTCCAATATTACTTCAAACGTACTAAGTACATTTTTTTAATATTTACTATTTATAGCAATATTATAGAAGAAAAAAGGGTTACTTCACATTTGCGCTGATAACCTCAATTTATATACATAATTTTTAATTAACCAAAGAACGTTCCCAATCACGCTATATACGTTTCACAAAATATTTTTTCTTTTTTATTAAGAATATTGAACTTTACTTCATTATTGTGATAATATACAGGTAAGGTACAATAAAAGTACCTATTTACAGCCGTTGAAGTCAGAACCCTTGACCCGTGGGGTCCCAGTGCCCTTCATCTGTACAAAATCTTATCTAAAAAATTAATAGACTGTCTGGGGAACTCAAGGACCGGCAGCTACCTTGCTCAACGCATTAGCATAGCTATACAAAGGGGGACCGCTGCCAGCATCTTGGGCACCTTACCGCGGACACCCAATTTTATTCATATTCCTTATTTAAAATTCGTAGTATTTAAGCTTTTATTGTACCTTACCTGTATATTATCAAAATTAACAAGTATTAAATGACTATTATACATATGATACTATGTCTACAACTAATTAACACCGTAGTAATTGGAAACTAAATTAATCAAAGAATTTCGAATTGATTTCCTAATACGTGAACAACACACAAAGTTCACAAATTGGAATTGTTGTTCAAGGTGAATGAATGCGAATAATTAAAGGTACGCTGAATTAATCTTAATTAATTAGTCCTGTTACGAGAAACACCTCAGGCCATACGGTAGGCTCATTAGATATTCCGTAATTTGATGTTCATTGTAATAACATGGCAGATTTTATCAAAAACTCTTTCATCATCTACCCATTTATATGTCCCACTCCCGGGCACGGGTCTTCAGTCAGTGCGAGTGTTTAGGCCATAGTCCGCCACGCTAGTGGGAGTTGGGGACTTCACAGTTTTTCCGAGGGTTCTGAACCTTCTTCGACGTGCAGGACTCATCACGATTTTTGCATTCACCGAAATGCTCATGATCAATTTCTAATTAAATTTCGCATTTGAATCTCGAGAAACTCAAAATCGAATCAAAACAATGTTTATTTCATATGTAAGAATTATTACAGTTGAAATCGTCACATTGGTTAAACTCTACCGCTCATTCCTAAAGCAGATTCCCTTGAAAATCAATGATCAAGAAACTCTAGGGGTTGGTCTTTGTAAATAACATTTGTACACATTCAACATTTACAATATATTTTTTTTGTTTTCAAACATCAGAGATCTAGATTACGTCCATGAGCTAAACGAGTTACTAACAGGGATTTTTGTCATCCAAGTACGCAGAAATTGTATCTGTAGTTGTACCTTTATTATAAAGTGTTTGTTTCACTATAGTTTTAAACCTCGAGAATGGCAAATTTTTGTATGTCAACCGGAATCTTGTTATAGAAGCGTATACATTGCCCCTTAAATGAATTAGTGAAGACCACTATCAAGAACAACTAGTTTATTTTTATTCCTTGTATTAGTGTTATGCCTATCACTATTTTTTAATAAAGAAATTACTCAGACGTGCAAGCCCGGATTCGAACCCACGGCTTCTGCTTGAGAGGCAGTAGGTCAAACAATTTATTAAACTACCACGTCTTTAAGTCCTTTCATTTATATTATTATTTTTCTCACTGTTAAGGCTTTTTGAATCTAAACAAAATATAGTTATCGAAAAATATTGCATCAAAAGTGGCCATTTTATTCAGATTTTCATGAGATTTGAAATGGTGCAACTTTGAAACTATACACATTAACGAGAAACTGACAAACTGCGACACTCGTTATTAATTTTGTCCAGACTTAATTTGTGTCCAGTTTACAACCAAATTTTAATTGTTAACCACTCTATTAAGATCTCTGTCCAACCGCAGAATTATTCTACATTTATGCTTCTTACATAAAATTATAAATAACGCAATAGATATTCCAAATCTTTTGCAAAAAAATAACTTTTCTCAAACATGCTCGGAGATGTTTGAAAATTCAAAAAACGAAGACGGAAAGTTTGTCATTTAACCTCTGCAATAACATTATTGCAGAGGTTACAATTTCTAGGCGAAACGGGCGTCCCGTTAATTATGTTCCATTTAAACATAGATTTTCTAGGACAAATTTAGGTTTAAATGCTCTTATGAACAGAGTTATAAAAAACATACAACAATGTATTTGAAGTCATAAATCTCGATATATTTAATGACTGGCTAGCAATCTTTAAAAATAAAATTAAAAAATATTTTATTCAAAATTCTGAAGTGATTTGTTTTGTAACGTTTCATTCTGATGTATTCTTATATTGTTTTTACTTTTTTCTTTTTGAATATAAAGAAAGTAGGGAATATAATTATAAAGAGCAATTGAATAATTAATTGTCATATATCCTTGAATCCGTATAGCTTACCGTGTTTGCCAATAGTATGGTGTATATCTGAAGTGTAGTAAAGCCACTTGTTAATCATAACTATTATGTATCTACCTATAATATACCCATGTACTCGAATCGATGAGTAGTATTAAAAGTTACATCGAACCGAATGATCGTGTTTTCTATTGTCTGTCGATCCCATCCTTAAATGGCGACCCTGTCAGGATGACGAGAATGACTATTGTCAGCAGCGGGACGTTTGTTGTCAATTGCCCACTGAAATCGCTCAACTTGGCAGAGTTGTTACCGTCTCCAACTGCGTTTTGGACTATGATGGTGTCTTCCTTTGATTGTGTCTTACCCATGGTGGAAAATACTTTCAAACTTGGTGTTCAATCACTTCGTTAAAATCATTTAAATACTAATTTTGAACTACTCAAATTATTATTATTATTTTTTTATAATTCAAAATCTGTTTACATTCGCACTTTACTTGAAAACCGATCTCGCATCGTCGCGAGATCCTGGCATGGTCTTTAAATTTTGGAAAGTATTGTACAAATTAATTTTTTTATTGAATTGATATTAAATTATTTTTTGTGAAATTACTCCACTAGTTTGTTATAATTATTAATACAAAGATCGAACACTCAGAAAAAATTCCTTCGATCCGGTCGGATTCGAACCGACGTCTTCTTGCATACCGTGCCAGACGCTATACCAACTAAGCCACGGAACGAACCAACGGACCTCACGAATTTTTCTATGTGCTTGCGTCGTGTCTTTGTACTTGGTTTTTCAACGACTTTTTAGTCGTAGCGCCATCTATGATAAATCTTTGACAGATTTATCACCCAGTGAGTACCTTTACAGCTACCAGTCCTGGCGAGAGATGTCGCTATTCACTGTATTAATTAATTTTTTTATTGAATTGATATTCAATTATTTTTTGTGAAATTACTCCACTAGTTTGTTATAATTATTAATACAAAGATCGAACACTGAGAAAAAACACTCAGAAAAAATTCCTTCGATCCGATCGGATAAGTACTGTACATTTACTATTGTTGAATATGCATCATGTTGGCTTTCCTATACAATAAATAAATAAGTAAAACAAGTCACACTAATAATAAGTTAAATATATATTTAAACTCCGTAAAATTTAGCTTCATTGGAATGATTCACGTCAAAGTCCATAAATATGACACGATCAGTGAAATCGAGAATCGATGTCAAAATATATCGACTAAAGTATGACTTATATTTTAATCAGTGTTATTATATTATGATAATATCCGAAATCAACTCAATAAATTATTAATAGAGTCCGCCCATTAATAATGTAGAATTGGCGTGACGCCACCATTTGTTTTTTCAGTCTAATTTCCATTGAAAGCAACCGAGTATTCCTCAATAATAGTATTGTAATGTACATTGAATATTTTTTTATGATACTAAGTGACTTAAATTTAAATTGCAAATATCTGAGGGGCAATGTCGCTGCGCCCATTATCCTGAGATATAAGTTGACAAGTTCCATGTGCCTGTAATTTTACCAACACCCTTTCACTTCAAAACCGGAAGGCAGTAATGCCCACATTACTACTTGGCGGTAGAAATAGGTGGTAGTACTTCCTTGCACAATCTCTTTCACTAGGAGCTCTACTGCTACTAAAAGTGTATACGTGAGGCGCACTATAAATTTCCGGAATGAATAAGAAAAAAATACTATAAATGGTCAGAAATGAATTTATTGTTTCTCAAAATATTCTCCATTAGCGTTAATGCAATTTTTCATTTGAAAACATTTATGTTTAAATATTATTTAAACACTCCTCTGTGACAATCTCTGAAACATGTTTCTCATACTCTTCGACAGCTTCTTCAGGTGATGAAAATCGTTGACCTCGTAACTGGCTCTTAATTTTTGGAAATAAATAAAAGTCACAAGGTGCCAGATCGGGACGGTACGCGGGATGGCTCATAAGGTCAACGTTGTTCACCTTCTAAAATTTATTTCTCTGTCTGGCCGTGTGAGAACTGGCATTATCGTGGTGCAAGATGATACGGCGTTTACGATTATTTTCACGGAGTTTGTCAATAACTTCCAGCAAACAAATAGTCGTGTACCAAACATTATTCACGGTACAATGATTATCTAAAGCAACAGTAGCAACGTGTCCAGTGTTATTAAAAAAGAAGCAATCATCCGCTTAGAGGCACTTTACACGCGAGCCTATTTGGTTGGTTTCGGCTCATCTCGAAAGACCCATACGCTCGATTGCTGCTTTGTTTTGGAATCGTAACTATAAATGCATGTTTCGTTACCTGTTTCTATGTCCCACACCAAATTTGACGCCCCTTCTTTGAATCTGGTAAACATGGCATTGCACCAAGTGACGCGATAAAAGGTCATCTTTTTTAATGATCCCCTATCTAAACAAATAATTAAATTTTAATATGAAAGACACTATACAACCAGAGATGTAGGTACCCCAATATCAAATATCTAGTAATATCTAGATATCCAATATTGAAATTAACTACCTACTTGTACAATAATCAGTTACGAAAATTTCACCTTTTGCAATTATCGCTAAAATGCGTTACGTTCTGTATTCTAACTATGATAATCTAAATATGATAACTATATTTATAACACTGTCACAAAATATAATATCCTTTACAATACTTTAACAGCGTTTTGAAGTTAAGATCTGAAAAAATCGTCGAACGGAAAAATATACTTCGAATGTTGACAGCAAACTGAAGGCAAAAATTGCTCAGATAACTAACAAAATATTGGTAACTACATTGGCGAAGTAGTTTTAGTTTTTAAATAAAGATGGTGTTCTATAGTTTTCATTATAGTGGGGTATCCAGTATTGTGCACCTATGCAATATTTGATATGTCTCCCTTACACCAAAACTCGCGAGAGAAATAAACTGCCTCCTCTTTAACTGCCTCCGTGGCCGAACGGTTACCATGCCGGACTGCCACGCAGAGGCCCCAGGTTCGATTCCCGGGCCGGGAGAAATATTTGTATGGCCTACATTTATTTCTCTCGTGAGTTTGGGTGTAATTTGTGGTTGTCTATGTGTGTGTCCATGGCACCCGTGACACAGGGTTTCCCTAGTGCGGGGCTATGTTGAGTGTGTGCGTTATTATTATTATAAAAAAAAAAGTAGGTCATACAATTATATCTCCTGGCCCGGGAATCGAATCCGGGACCTCTGCGTGGCAATCCAGCATGGTAACCGATCGGTCCCAGAGGCAGTTAAATTAAATTTAGACGTAGGTGCCTACAAATTTAACCTTGATATCTATCGGTCGCTAATAAGAGACACTAACTAACTAAGTGTCCCTCCACTAGGAAAAAGTTTCACTGAAAATAGGTATTCGACATTCACAGCCAGTAGGCTTAGCGAAGAGAGCTAAGCAGGAAATGATATAGGTCAGATGGGCTACAGAGTCTGTTCAAAACTAGCGCGCGACACGATAACACAGCGGACCCTCTTAAGTCGCAATCCGCATCGCTTACTCGTTTGCGAAGAAGCACGTTTAGAAAATGTACTCTTCTGCAAACCAAATAGAGTCTCTGTACGTACTCCGCTGGAAAGCCGTTCAACACTGTGACCTATTTTATAACTTTATGAACTCATTCATTCCGTTACGCTCACTCTTTTGCAGTAAACTTTACCATTACGAGTCAAGCAGAGTCCACCCCGCTCTTTATCTTTTCGCAGTGGAAGGAGGGCATTAAATTAGACTCAAATATCATATGTTTTAGGTTAAAAATTTAAAATTAAATCGGCTTTATTTCACGTGCAAAATACGTAAATTACTAATATTAAACAAAGAAGAAAATTTTTAAAAAGATTCAAGTTAAAATAAAGCATGCCAAAAGGGTCCATGACTCTCGCTATTATTCTGCCATGGCCTGTCACAATTGGAACACCACAATCAAAATATGTATTTCGGTACAAAAAAATTAAATTAAAACAATTACATAAAGATAATACGCATTAAATAAAAATGTATACTTTTTTTGTAATATGGAAAATACAAGTACTGTATAGTAGATGTGCGCAGGAATTTTACAATTTAGTTCTACCACAACTGTTCCTGCTACAGACTAATTTATTTCGTAAAATCTTGAAACCTCTCTCCGGAAAAGTTGAGCCTCCAAATAAGTACGTCCTGTTTATCTCCAAATTTACTTAAATATATATTTTTATTAACACAAAAAACTTGGAGTAGTCTTGTTTTAATCTTATGTATAGTGTCCACAAAACGAAGTTTAAATTTTAAAGTTAAAGTTTAAAAATTGGAGTGAAATGGAGCAAAACCAAAACTTTGAAAGAATTTTTTTGACTAAAAATCAAAATATGTTCGCTCTAGTACCGTTAATTTTTCAAATTTTGACAGTTCATGTAATATATGATCCGCTTTACTTATTTCTCAATTAACGAAGTACGTACAATATCAATCATCTTCAACAGCCCTTGTCGTTTGATAATAATTAAACGAGATAAATGCTACGTAATACTTGATTTATGCTAATGACCTCCAGCACTGACAAACAATCATTTTGCTACATACCCGTACAAATTTAGAAAACTTCATACTCGTCATCAGCAGTTCAACCGAAGAATCTCCACTGCTGGACATATGTCAATAGTCTAGAAAGTAGATTAAAAGATTTTGGAAAATAGTTTGTATAGAATTTAAATAATCTCTGTACACAGTACTAAAAAAACCGACCTCGAAAGTCATTCATCCCTAGTTTGCCGTTCTTAGAGGTAGAATATTTTCGTCAAATTGATACGGGATCACTCCTGAGGTACCCTCTTTCCAACAAAAAAATCGGTTCACAAATACCTGAGTTATCGCGTAACATACATACAAAAAAACATACAGTCATTAGAGAACCTCCTCCTTTTCTTGAAGTTGGTTAAAAATAATCAAACATACGGATTTCGGATCCTTGATAAAAATAAGTATGCTTATGCTATATTAGCCTACATGCTATATTTTATACCGTATAAATTAACAATCAAATTTTTGCTTATGTTTTTTTTTGTCTTAAGTGTAGCACCAACCATTTGTTCTTGTCTGTTTGGCCCAATGGTTACCTGGTAGAGAATGCCTTACGGTATTAAGTCCGCCATTTTGTACATAATTGAATTGTGAGTAACTATTGTTGTAATGTAACCTACCCATGTAGGCGTGGGGCTTACTAGCAGGCGCACGTTTTGTTTCCTTTGGGCTATGGGTGTAAATAGCGCGCAAATGACGCGCGTTTACGGCGCCGCTGAATTTGTGAACGTGCGCAAAGGTTTACTCGCTGCGACTGCACCGCGTTTGAATCCCGTTAACGCGCATCATCTGCGCGTCTGCGGCGCGTATATAATATGCCGTGTACACGGGCTGTAAGAACTCGATATGAATATCAACTCGGTAACCAGACCTATGAATTTTGTGACTCACAACTCCATAAATGTAATTCAGCATAATATGTATCCGAATTAGGTATTCCGTCAATTCCGTATGTAATAGCCATCTAGACAATTAGATAATTAAGCAAATTGAACACCCAACCCTACTACGGTTGGAACCGTGCCAAATGTATCTGTTCTATTGTTAGTAAGAACACTTATAAACTACCTACCCAATACGAATAAATATCGGAGAGTAGAAAATGCTTTAATTTAAAACTATAATTATTTAAACGATTACCATTTATTCTTTTCTGTTAGCCAAAGGTTTAATTTCCCTTTGACTACCTCCTGTAGTTGAAAATTCTTCCCTCCAGCCCTATAACCTATGACATGTTTGCTTCTTCGAAAGCTGATTGTTTCAACTGGTTACGAGATAATTGACAGTCACCGTGGCCGAACGGTTACCATGCTGGTTCGATTCTCGGGCGGGGAGAAATATTGTATAGCCTACATTTATTTCTCTGGTGAGATTGAGTGTAATTTATAGTTGTCTACGTGTATGTCCATGGCACTCGTGATACAGGGTTTCCCTAGTGCGGGGCTATGAGTGTGTGAGTTAAATTATTATTATAATTTTTCGAAATGAGGGACTTTGGTGATTTAGGGAGTGGAAGTAAAATTGGGTATTAAAAAATAATACGAATTACATATAACTAATTATGCATATGTGAAATTTTATAATTTCATAATATAGGAGATAAATATTTTATAAAAAATTGTCGACAAATTTTGTTCACAGAATTGTATACTTCTCTTCTGAAAAGTTGTCATTTATCGGATGTGATCTTATTACACTTAGGGTGCGTTCCCAGTATGTTGTGACGACAGATTTTCGTGCAGTTTACGGTGCCGTGGCTTGTGTATTTAAATGAACTAGTTCACATATAGCACGACACGATTAACTGTCGTTCACGATTTTTTATCGATACAACGACAAACTGTGGTCACAGTGGGAACAGCTAGAACGACTGTCGTCCGACGATAAAAACGTGGCGACAGATTGTCGCAGCTCCTATTGTCGTCACGTTTTATTTATCGCTGTCCGCACGTACTATACTCTCTGCCCTCACCACTCGTACCCCGGGTCCTCAACTCGCTTTGCAGTAGCGTTGGGTCGTAGCCAGTGATGGGCAAGGAGGCTGTCGTGAAACGATAAATTGTCACGATCTAGTGGGAACAGCTAGTCACGACAGTCGTTCAATGATAATAAAACGTGACGACATAGTGGGAACGCGCCCTTAGGATGCGAACTGTTGGTTAGAACCAAATTTACGTTTATTAATTTAAATGTGCGTGATAAACACAAAGGAAAGAAAGAAGGGGCAGCTGCTCTGCCATCCCTGCCCTACCGCCTTAGTAGCAGTAGACCTCCATATGAAAGAGTTCGTCCAGGGAAGTACTAAGGTGGCCCTTACCTCTTTCTGCTGCCAAGCAGTAAGGTCAGCATTACTGTGTTCCGGTTTGGAAGGGTAAGGGTGCTAGTGAAATTACAGGCACATGAGATTTATCAACTTATATCTCAAGGTGACGGGCGCAGTGGCTGTGCCCCTCAGATCATTGCGATTTAAAGTACTGAGTGGCACTGCAACTGTTATGGATAGGCGTTGTTCGTTCCGTTACTTGGTACTATAAAATAAAAATAAATAAATAAATACCACCGCTTAGCCGCTACTGCTACTATTATAATATAACATAAAAAGCTTACTTTTTGTCAACTTTCACATGTACATTCTCGATAGATATTTATATCAAAAGTGAACATTGGCTGTCCCGTGTACTGTTGGGTAATTTTCCGAAAAATTTCAAATAGTGTAAATTTTTCCGGAAAAATTCCCGAAAAATTGGAAAAATGTAATTTCAAATGCTCATAATATTATGTTCTATGTTTAGAAATATCTTTTGAAGTTTTATTTAGCGTGAGTTATAAGTAAGACCGAGCGGTGCACACTCGGATTCGGACATGCTACATTACACAGTAAGAATTATAATAATTCGCGACCCGCGCGACAATAGCCGCTGCGCGTAAATGACTATGGGTTCTCAACAACTCATAGCCAATGAACTGCTGGCGTTCATCCAACACGCCATCGACAATGGACGAGGTCAGCATCGTGCAGATCTGCAAGTCAAACTTCGAAGAAGAAGAGATTTGCAGTGGCAAGGCGCTGCTTTTTCGCACGCTAGGCAAGACCGAGCATATGCCATCTCGCCCGAGGGATGCAGGAGCGAAGAGTCTCCAGGACATCATTACGATGTTTAAGGTGACCGACCCAGACGACGTGCCTACTTTCGTGGCGAAGGAACTGCACAAGCTGCTCCCTGTCACGTTCGACCATGTCGACGTCACCAGGCTACTGAAGGACACGACGTCCCTAAAAGCAAGCGTTGCTGAAGTTTGATGTAAATTGGAGGCCTCGGATAACACCATCAGTGATTTACGTGCCCAAGTTGTGTTACTTAGTAGTGCAGCTTCTGTAAGTGGGTCACCCGAGGCCTGCAACGTGAATACTTGTCGCGGGGCGCAAAACGCATCTATCAGCAGTTTTTGAGCCGGTTCATATGGATGTGTCACGGACTGCTGCCGCTGTCGCCACGCACGTTTCCCCGCGCCCCGACCCTCGTTTTTCCGCCCCGGCGGAGACGTCACTCGTAAGCACGTTGACCCCTCAACGTGATTACGCTGATGTTGCCGCCCATCCCGTTGCTCCACAACCACAGCCCAAGCAACCAACAGAGGGGAAAAAGAGATAGCGGAAACTCATCTCTAGAGCTGTGTCGTCAGTACCACAGAGAGGAGTAGACCAGTGCAACGAGGACGGCTTCAAAAAGGTCGAAAAAAAAGAAGTACACTAGCTGAAACTTTAGTAGCACCGCCCCGATTGGCTCCAACCATCTATTGCGTCCAGCGGTAGCGACGACGTTGCTATACGTGTCACGACTTCATTACTCCACAAAGTCTGCGGATATTGTGGAGTACATACGGATGAAAGCCAAAGCTGCCCTGAAGGTCGAGCCCCGAGACAAGCTGAATTTTAATTCATTTGTGATGACAATACCAACTCAACATCTGTTATACAACACCTTCATGAAGAAGGACTTTTGACCGAAGGGTGTCATGTCATGGCGTTTCTGAGGACGGCTATCGGACACCCACGTTGCGTCACACGTCGCGGTCCATACGTGTAAAGAAATAAATAGTTTTTATCATATTATTATCTATGTTAATCTATAAGGTAAATAAATAAATAAATAAAAATAATAAAATAAAATAAAATAAACGAGATTTAAAATTATTTCACAACAGCGAAACAATCCTTTTTCATTCAGTAACTTCAACTTTTGACAGGTGTCCACGTCAAATGTTGAAATTAAAGAAAAAATATGGGAAAAATATCCCGAAAAATATTTATTATTCTGAAATATATACTTTCAAAATGGATTTTTTTCCATAACCCAACACTAGCCCTTGTGAGACATCTGGCAACTTGGTTAGTACCGAACCTTTTTATACGCCCCATGGGTCTAGGACACGGATCTTCTTTAGGAGAGGTTTAGGCCGTAGTTTATGACCCACGTAGTCAATATATTCTTACGCTTATTTGATTTTGATTAGGTTTTGTGACTTCGATCGCAAAGTTGTGAAAATACGCTTATGAATGGACTATGTAGACTAAATAACTATTCCCTATTAACTCTACAGTAATCACATTTAAAATTACTTTTATATCGTCAGTGTTTTGTATAATGAGCGAAAGCGCTATTTCGAAATTTTCATAGGAGCATATTTTGGTTTAACACCTGTATTAAAATATATACATTCGGTTTCAAAATTCAATTTTAGAACTTAAACTTAATTATAAAATCGAAAACCATCTTATCAGTTCTAGAAAACACCAACCATATAGGTACTTACCTACTGAATTCAGTTCAAAAGATGTCACATTGTCAGTTTGAAACAGGTAATATGTTAATAAAAACCTATCACTTGAAAATCCATCTCTATGCCTAAATCGATGTTGTCAAAATCGACTTGATGAAATCAAAATTTGGTGGCCAGATCGAAGCCGTGACCTTTGAAAAATTATTGTTATACTTGCACAAAGTTTTCTTCATACTAACTTATTAAATGACTTAAAAAATTAAAGTATTCAAACGTTCTCCACAAAGTGCAGATTGACGTTTGAAAATTTATACAGAATATATTTAAAAAGTTTAAAATACATATATGTAGTGCCACTCAGATAATAAATCGCAAAGATCTAAAGGCACTGCCATTGCGCCCGTAACCCTGAGACATAAGTTGACAAGCCTTACCCTTCCAAACCGGAACGCTGTAATGCTCACATTACTTCTTGGCGGCAGAAATAGGTAAGGTGGTGGTGAATACTCCATCGCCTGTACAATGGCCAATGTTCTGAAGAACTGTTTGACATGATGCCAACAGCAACAATCTATCATCGCCGCACTCGCCACCGGCAGGGAGTCCATCCTCGCGCGGGAGCCCTGGCGTAAGCTAGGGCGGCCGGGCGGCGTCGTGGTGAATGTTCACTGATCCCACGGCGCCGACTCAACCGGCGAGAGGGAAACCCGGGGGGGTTTTAGTGGGGTAGTCCCTCCAGTCTGGAGGGAGAGTTCCCACATAACTCCTGAGTCTCCCTGGGCTCAGGGGTATCCATAAAGATTTCCCCCCCCGTCAAAAAAAAAAAGGGAGTCCATCCTCACACTCTAGAACTGAGTCGATTTCGTTCTCATCATACTTAGAATGCAAAAAAAGGCATTACGGGCCATTGCAAGAGTGTTACAGAATGCATCAGCAATACCCCTTTTCCGGACCCTGAAATTACTATCGATGCCAGCGATGGTGTGTTTTCAGGCAGCTTTATTTGCCAGAGAACACTTGAAGGAGTACTCCAGCCTCGGAGATGGATATGCACGCGCATCGCGACATGAGGGCCGGCTGCGGACTATACCGCGGCGGCTGGCGAAAACATCCACACTAGTGCATGTAATGGCACCGGCAGTCTATAACCGGTTACCGGATAACGTGCGAAATGCACCATCAAGAAATTCATTCACATTTCTCTTGAAAACGTGACTTGTTGAACAATCACTCTACATGTTAGATTATAGTATTGTGTGATGCTATTAATTTATTGTTAGTAATTTGACATAATTGTAGTGTAATAATGATAATTTTTTAATTTTTTGATTATTGGTTTTGCAGAGCTAATTTTTATTATTATTTTTAAAATGAATTATTATTAAGATTCAATTATCGTATTAATTAGTTCTTGTAAATCAATTTAATTATTCGTTATTGTAATTTTTTTTTTGTGAGTTGTAACTTTTTGTTATCAATAAATGATGACTATGACTACTGTATGGTTTCAGAGAAGCTTCGTTCCACGTACAATTAGGTAGTGAAATGAACTCCCTGTCGGGGTTTTCCCGCAGGAATACAGCATGGAGTCCTTCAAAAGGGCAACTTGCAACGCGCTTGTTACGCCTCTGGTGTTACCAAAGAGTTCTTGAGTGGCGATCGCGTACCGGAAGACGCAGTGTGGGCAGACTACCCACAAAATAGGTGGGCAGACTGCCCGCTGAGTGCAAACAGCGCAAGACCGGTCGTTGTGGCAATCTTTGGGAGATACCCATATCCAGCAATAGACGTCTTGCGCCTGAAATGATGATTCCGAATAAATGTGAAAACATGGATTAATATTTAGAAAAAAACTTACACGAAGCATGTTCCCAATAGATTAATACTCTAGAAGATTAGAGAAATGCTTTTGAAAAGTAGTTTCTTAATAAAAAAAAGTCGAACATTAATTTTAAGATATTCGTAATTATTCAGTAAATGATTATCTTTATACTTTGGATTACATTTTGGAATACAGCGAAGCGTAGTGTTTCGGACCCGATGCATTTTTTTAACCGGTTTGAAAAAACAGAGGAGGTTCTCAATTGGACTGTATTTTTTTATGTGTATGTTACGATATTTGTGAACCGATTTAGATGTTTCTTTTTTTGTTGGAAAAAGGATACGTCAGTAGTAGTTCCATTCAAATTTATTAATTTATTTATATATAAAAATATTCCTCCTCTAAGAGTGGCAAATTAGGGGATGAATCCAGTTTATTGGATTTCAGCCACTTTCCATCAACTGATTTCAACAAAACCTGGCAATTAGATGTAAATCCACAAACTTTAGAGGTCGGTTTTATAATTATTGATACCTAAAATGCTGCGTTCCGTAGGTCTTCGGCAAACCTTCAAATAGGATTTTACTTAGTCAAGGAAGCTTTGTGCATCGTAGGGTATCGTTGGGGATAGCGGAATTACGGGTAACTAGCATTTGATTATGAGTCTCCATTTCAATTATTTAGTGGCCAAATCAAATCCGCGTAAACGACGCAACCAAATTAGCATAATTTACGGGAATCTATTGTTATCAGTCCGTAGACAACATAATGCTTACTGTGCAAAAATTTGAAGTCGTAGCCATTGAAATAACAAAGTTAACGTTAAAAGTAACGTTAAATCCCTCTCCTGTGAAATTTGATTTGGTGCAGATACGCGCCTTTTACCAATACTACATACGCGTATTTGCACTATTCCCGACGATATAACATATACCGCTTTATTTATTTCATAATTAACAAACTACCATTTCGTCCAGTCACCTTCAACAGCCCTTGTCGTTTAATGTATTAACAAAAATGCTACGTAATACATAATTTATGATAATGACCTCCAGCACTGACGTGCAATCACATTATTTTATGTTATGCTACACATCCACACAAATTTTCAAAACATCTTCTCGCCATCATCAGTTTCGTTCAGTAGCGGCACTGGACATAAATTAAATAAATTCGGATTTGGTTATTGACAAATTAGATAAAATTGATATTATTACAAATTTGCTAAAGGCGCCAAAAATAAAGTATTTAAATTTCGAATTTAGATTAAAAAATTCTAAATTTAAATGTACTTGTTGTTGGCGCCTTTCTCTTTGTATTTGTGATTGTTTGTTCTCTTTGGTTCATAGCTGTTCATTGTTGATTAAATAAACTGTAAGTACATTTCTTTTGGTCTTGCTTACTCTTCAATAGCACCTGAATCCCTTTCGTTATCTTTGCACCGCGATCATAACCGATTGATTTAACAATGTAATAATAATAATAATAACGCACACACTCAACATATCCCCGCACTAGGGAAACCGTGTGTCGCACGTCGTGACACACACATTGACAACCACAAATTACACCCAAACTCATAAGAGAAATAAATGCAGCCATACAAACATTTCTCCAAGCCCGGGAATCGAACTTGGGACCTCTGCGTGGCAGTCCGGCATGGTAACCATTCGGCCACGGAGGCAGAGGCAGCAACGTATGTGTGTCTGAGAGAGAGAGAGTGTGTGTGTGTGGGTGTGTGTGTGGGTGTGTGTATGTGTGTGTGTATGTGTGTGGGTGAGTGATGTGTGCGTGTGTGTGTGTCTATGTGTTTTAACCTGTTGCCATAGACGAAGAAAGTAATGTTTTTAAATCGGTTTCCTCATACAGTTTGGACTGTAGCCAATTTGATAAATATTTCTTGCAGTCTCTATAACTTTTGGCGTGTGTTACTAATTCCTTGTTAATTAAATTATACAAATGGGCCGATCGCTTGTTGAATAGTCTGTTTGCAAATGTTGTATTTACTTTAGGTACTTGTACCACAATGTCTTTCCTTCTCCTCTTCGAAATAAAACGTAACACAAGCGCTTTTGACTACCAACCGATAGAACATAGATAAAAAGATGCCACAACCGTAAGTTTGGCAGCTAAATTGGTGACCGCAATGCAATAGGGCTATAATAATAGAAGGCACATTTTCCCGCGGTACTAAAAGGCTACCACTTCTCTGCGAAGCTATTTCGTGAGAACAGTCAGGTGCACCTTGTATCCAGGGCCTAACTTACCATAAAGGCTAAACGGCCTCGTGACGGGGCGCAAGATCATAGAGCGGCAAAAAATGGTCGGCCTTCGTCCGCTTACAAAAGTTTTTTTATTAGTTTATCACAATAGAATTATACTTACTCTAATTTAAGTATCTGCTCAATAGATCGATCGTCCCAAGTACAAGAGTGATAAAAGAAAATATTGTACTCCATGCAAATTTTCCATTGGCTACACATATTTTGTTTAGACAAACAACAATTTGTGCAAAACCATAACACATACGTACGTATCATCACGCTTGTCTCTTTGTACCTTTTTTATATCAAATGACGGTACTAACAAGTCGTGTGTCTGGTGGTAAACGATAGTGCCTCTCAGAGCTTTAAATCGCAAAGATCTGATCGACACTGCCATTGCGCCCGTCACCTTGAGGCATACGTTGTTAGGTCTCTTATGTGCAGGCACAGGTGTTCCGGTTTTTCCGGAACGCTGGGGACAGCAATAGGTCAGTTGGTAGAACTTCCCTCATCGAGTATTTCTGGTTATATACTCGATGACTTCCCTAGACGATCTGTTTCACAGAGAGGCCTACTGGTACACCTACCGAGGTAGGTAGACACCGTGGACCGCCACTTGCTATGGCCCAGACAAACCTTCTTCGCCTCCTCCACTCCCATCAGTCTCTTCATACACGCCCTCGTAAAACATAATCACCACCTGAAAAATATAATAATCTTTCGCTTAGGGCGGCATTATAAACTTAAATTAGGGCCCTGGTACACTCCATGCTGATAACAATCGGGTCAAGGTTTCCGATCCGTGGTATAGAAATGTAGAAAAAAGAAAACAATGCCGTTCCACTAATCATTTCAACTTTTATGCCTTTTGCCGGGTAACTGCAGCCCATTTTTATCACGCGAAGTTGTAACTTTTTTATTGTGGTATCTTGACTTTCGTTGTTTGTGTTTTAACAACCTTTGGTTATTTTGTTTTATTAATTTCATAGATCACTGCTATCACTGTGTCCTCTAAGTTCAATTTCATGTACACACCTGTGACTCATAATCGACAAAACTGATTCGTAGACGTAAAGAGTAGTATTTTAAATTTCAATCTGTTATAAAAAAGTGTAACGAAACTAATACGAGTACATAGAAGCTGACATAAATATACTTTATACCTTTTTTTAGTCATTTAATAAGTGTGTAAAGCGGTGCAAGCACATTCGTTCGAAAGTTAAAACAACCTGTACCTAGCTTAGAGGATGGAAAAAAATAAAAGAAAGGAGCTGCCCTAAGTACAGAATCAACGTGCATATTACCAAAATTTGAAAGTTACAAATGGCGGATTTCTTTAGTGTTGTACCATAATCTATCGATAAGTCATTATCGACATGCAAATGTATGGCTTGAATTTTTGTTTCTTTAGTTTACTGTAACCAAAGTATGCCTAAACAAACACAAGTCTGATAATTTAATCTCGAGTGGTATATTATTATAAATGTCAACACACATTTTTAAACTTCAAAAAAAAATTATTTTCAACATTACAACTGCTGTGCAGTTTGTTGGCGACATGCGCATTCTTGCTTAATTATACCTACTTTACTTGTATTTAACATTACGTAGTATTAATTGTACTTACTAAATAAAATATAAAAATTACTTTAAGAGGTACGCCTTTAACCTACATTTTAGTACATATTTACATAACGTCTTTTAACTAACCGTCAAGTACAAGTCTATTCAGGTTTCTGCGGATTCTAGTATTCCCGTTAATTCCCGGGCTTCTTAAGCAAATGAATCAATCAAGCAATTTTAACACAGAAATAATGGAAGTAGTTGTAAAAATCAATTATCGGAAATCAACAATTATCATGTACTAGCTTTTCCCCACGACTTCATCCGCGTACAATTTTTATACAAATGAAAAATATTCAAGTATGAACCAAATCGCACCACGTGTTAAAAAGTTACCATACAAACTTTATTACCCCATTTCCCCGCATTTTTTAAAAACTTTTGGTATGTTGTCATTGTATTGCAGGCTTTAAAAAAATAGTCATTTTTAATAGTTAGAGTTGTCATTGGGAAAAATCAGAAACGAGTGGATAATTTTGTTTTCAGGAACTGAGAATAGCTAGTAAATGAGTCTTGTTTAATCTAAATTGAACATAAAATTATTTACCAATAAACCTAATGATGGAATAGCATTGTCATGTAATCTAGTTACATTTAAAGTTCTGTTAAAATTTGACTCTTCATAATGAAGCGAACAAATGAAGATGATCTTTGATCCAACGTTTATATTCGGCAGTCCTATGATTTCCAACCATTCTTTCTTCCTTTTTTCATTTGTAGGAAAACTTGAAATAATAATAATAAAACAATAAAAACCTCATAGTGAATTGTTTTAATAACAGAATATCGATAATATGTATGCTTACAAGATCAACACTATCTCAAAATAATCGTTAACAACAATCATCAAAATATACAAACAAACAGGCAATCTAAAGTAACAAAAGCAAAATTTGGCAAGATTTATAAATAAACTACTTAAATAAGTCTAATTACATAAAATACTCGGGCTATTGTGTGATTTATAGACAAAAAAATAACACATGCCTGTGCAATGTAACATTCGATTGATTTGCAGTTTTTCTAAAGCCGCATCCTTTAATGCTGCAGCGTCGCATTTTTATTAATACCTAATTATTCTCACTGTCAATATTTTTGTCCAATTTAATTATAATACATGTGAATAATTCAATAATACATTTGGAAAAACATTAGTTTTGACATTTGATATACTTCCCTTTGACAATTGACAACGGTATCATGTACCTCATGTACTTGAAATGGCCACGGTTGGCATTTAAAATGACGTCACGAATTTTCGATTCCCGTGTTTGACACAGACCAATGTAATGCTATCTCTTTTGGCTTAAGACGGCACGTAATAGTTAAACAAAGACAATAATATGTTTATGTTTTCGACGTCGAAATGCATCATATACATATAACGTCTGATTTATATATGTCAACGTAACATGTCCTTTAGTTTCCATAGTCTAAGGTACCTAGCGACCACGAAAGATAAACAAAATGTTTTTTTTTTCTTTTTGTGACGGCTAAGGCCACAGTATAATTTCCCATGGTCTTCTTTTTAGAATTCTTACAAATAATGTCTCCCAAAAACACAACAATTTAAGCTTGATAATAAAATATACTAAACTAATATTTTAAATTCAATATAAAGGTATGTTTTTGAGACATGAATACACGCACGTGTCTCATTTCACGTGATTTTGCTCGCTTAAATTGATCCCCGAATCGCATGCGAAGCCTTACTATTGCGAATTACTACGAAACCTACGCCGCATCGGGGATAAACAATTATTATTTACATTTCATATTTTGCTTTCCAGACATTCATTTCTTAAATTTTATCAAAAATCCTGAAATTATTGTATAAAATAAACGTTCTTACCCAACTGTCCGAAAAAATAAACAAATGTAATTTGGTCCCTTTCAAGGCATTATTATGAAAGTAAATAGGCATTATTTTCGAGTGAATGTTCCATCATCAACGTCATCGTCTTTTTCCATCGAGTGAGGTTAAATGGGCACTTATATTTATTATAAAAATGTTTTTGAAACTTAATAGAAAACCCCCGATACAAAACAACGTATCTACTCCAAAAAGTCAATAAAGTCAACATCTCCAACTCGTGGAAACTAATTGAATGAGCTAGTGTGGTTGCGAAAACGGGCAGTCTATAAACTGTCCCGGTTCAATATCAGATCAAAGTTACCATACCACATTATTATAATGTCATCGGATTTCCCTAGTATACCAAATGCCATGTCGATCGGACAAGTGACAAATAAATGTAAATTTTTTGAACGACTGAACCAATGTGCAACAAACGTAGCGTAGAACCATTCCGATTAAATTAGTCTTCATATATCACACACACACGCACGCATGCACTCACACACGCACACATGCACACATGCACGCACACACGCACACACGCACACACGCACGCTCGCATGCACTCACGCACGTTCACACTCAGTCTTCATTTCAAATTTTGTATGACCGACATCCATTACTTTAGCTATATCGTCGGGGATAGTGCAAATCCGCGTATGTAGTATTGGTAAAAAGTGTGTATCTGCACTAAATCAAATTTTACAGGGGAGATACTTTCATTTTTGTACTGTAAGCATTAATTCATGTTGTCTACCGACAGATAACAATAGATTACCTTAAATCAGGTCAGTTTGGTTGTAACGACATTTACGGGGGTTTGATTTGGCCACAAAATTACCAAACTGGACACTCATAATCAAATGCTAGTTACGCGTAATTGCACTATCCACGACGATATATGTAAAATGTTATTACTTTATAGACCTGGCGACATGAAATACGGGATCAACCTAATTCAGGCCAAACCAATTTCTGCAAAGATTGTTACCTATAACATATATCAAATAATGTATGTATATAGTGTAAACTTTGTGAGAAAATACCTTATTAATAATATTTTATACTGTATTAATATATATAATTAATAATTATTTTTATATAAAAAACGCTTTAAAATTAGTCCTGCCGTTTGGGACCTACGATGCCACAGATGATCAAAAAAGTGTTTTTTGCGTCGAGGATTACAAAACCGACAACCGTTTTAGTAACCCATCTAAAAGAATAATATTATACGTTTGTAAACTTTAATAGAAGTCGTGCATCCATTTCACAATTATTTTTCTGATTTACAATTTTTATTTTGCATCACTTATTTTTTACAATGTTCTGAGTGAAATAATAGACGACGTCTAGACGGTCTACGAGTCTAACAACGCGACTAATATATTCTTTTATTGCAATGGCGAACTCAATTATATATATAAATTACCCTCATTCACATCCTTTCACATCGATTGAAAGTTATTACCATTAACTTACTAGATTTATTTTGTCTTCACAGATCGAACATCCGGGCTCTAGAAAAGGCGGAGGAACATTTTTAGTGCCGATGAATGGCGGTATTTGGACCATGTGCGTGTCTCTAAAAGGTATTTTCCTTTTCAAAGCTAAACCTCCTTCATAAGTATCGCGAACATGTTTTAAAGCCTTTTACTTTTTTGCATCCTCTAAGTTTAAAGCTGGTTATGCCATAATCGTCACGCTTCAGATTGCAATGGAGATCATAGAGAATACTACAAAATAATATTGACTATAAAATAGAATACTTATTTATTTGAGATTTTTTGTGAAATAACTCAACTACTTTTGTTATGATTACGAATGCAAATCGAACACACAGAAAAATTTCGTCGACCCGGTGGAACTTGAACAGAAGTCCATGCTGCACCGTAGCATTACTCTTACCAACTGAGCCACGGGTCCAGTTACCGAGACGGCGAAATTCTCTGTTTTTCTTATAGATTTTTGTGCTGGTTTTCTACATTCGTCGCCACAAGTGGCATCTAGTGAGTGATTTTTTTAATAACCTCACAGCAGCCAATACCTTCACAGGTCACAACTGACACAGATGTCGATTTTCGATCAAATATATTTATTGAGATTTTTTGGGAAATACCTCTACTAGTTTTGTTATAATTATGAACTGGACGCGTGGCTCAGTTGGTAAGAGCAATGCTACGGTGCAGCATGGACGTATGTTCCAGTCCCACCGGGTCGACGAAATGTTTCTGTGCGTTCGATCTTTGTATCCATAATCATACAATACCTACTTATTTTATTGAATCTTTCTAAAATAATATACAATAATAATCTTCTTAAAAATTTTTGCTGCTGACTCGGTCTGTAGCTCAGTTATTTAAGCGCGCATGGCAACAAACACTGATGTTAGTCCAGTCAGAATCAGGAATTTCATTTTCTGTTCATTCTTTCTATTAGTAATAAAATAATAGATGATAAATATTTGGCAGAACAATGTGAACTGTATTAATCTTGATCGAAAATCGTTGGTCTGTTGCGGTCCACGTAAATTACAACACGTCCGAACAGACATTACCTTGGTGAACGTTTTGTTGCTTTTTCTTATAATCAACATTTGTCATGCATTTTCAGAGGAAGAAGTATCCATATTATCCCGAGCGGGATTTCCCACCCAGCCGCTGTGCACAAACTACCTCGCAAACACCGATGACGACGACGACGAACCCCGGGCTGATTGGCAACATCGTAAGTCACCTTTAGTCATTTAAAATTCTCATTAAAACCAGACTGGCTTCTAAGTAGAGGCCAATGTCCTCTTAGAGTCGGTAAGCTAAGGTAATCAGTTAATGTCTTGATACGCCTTGGTGTCACTTATTTTAAACATGTATTTGAAACTAGAATTAATAAGTAAGTCGGCGAATGTGCTCCATACAAAGTTTAATACAATTTTGGATATTAAATATTAAAAACCATTCAGAGGACTTCATCTAGAAACTAATGCGAAGTTTCTCGTTAGTTTCGCGACAAATTATTTAGTTTCAAAATAACGGGGGCTTTAAAAAATGTAAATATCCATAGCCACACAATAAAATAAAATAATAAAGCCACAAATATCGAGACTTTGCCGAATGGCTAAGTATTAAGTACTTACTCGTATTTATTAAAATACGAGTATTTTAAGACCTAATTATGTACCTAATTATTGCATACAACTTTTTCTACGAGTAAATTATAATAATAAAACCAATGTTCAAAGATTATTTTGTTAACAATCCCCCACAAAACAAAAAACCAAAACAAACACTACAAAACAAAAACCAAGGAGTATAGAAGAGTCCGTGACTGGCCAAATACCGCTTACCAGGAGGCAGTAGAGCATTTGAGTAGCGTCTTATTTGATATTTTATTTTGTTTTTACGTAGTTATTTTTAGCAAAATGGTTACACCTTTGTAGCTGTTATGTAACATTTTGTGATGTTATTTAACAAAATAATTTTAATTTTAGTAAATTCTCAAATATAGTGACGTTATTCCGTTCAGGGACACAGTGACGCGTTGACGGACTCTTTAAATAAGCAAAAATACAACGTTCTTTTTTTGAAACTCATAGTTCTATGCACAGAACTATTATGAAATTTTTCAGTTCAGTAGCGAGTACCATAGACAATAGAATTTTAGTTCAGAACTAAAAAGAGCGCCTTTGTGACAGTGATAGTTATTAAAATACGAAATATAATGAAATAATTCTGTGTATGTGAAATTTTATAACTCTCCTATTTTAGCTTAAAAAAATTATCCACCAATTACGTTTGTAGAATCTTTAAACCTCTCTCCTGAAACGTGTAATTTTGCAGATGTGGCCTCATTCATTATACAAGTACATAGATATCGTTGCATTACACAGAGTTTGCGATTTATCTTACCACAAAACCTCTGAAGTCCAACCTATATCACAGTGGAGTCCCTTGTCTCACGCTAGGTGCACTGCTTTATTAAACCTCCCGTTACGCAACGTAAAACATGCGATTTCATGATTTGAGATTCCTTTAATGCAAGGCCAGTGAGTCAAAGTCAAAGTCAAAAATTATTTATTCCATAGGTAAAATAAATTTACACTTGAAAACGTCACATTTAAGCTACTGCTCGTTCACTACGCTGACCTCCCTGAGAAGAACGAGCAAGAAACTCTAGGTATTGCTCTTTTCAAATAAACTTAAATGCTATGGAATACACTTTGAATCAAATTTGTGTGGATTCTGGAGCCATGTCGTCTTTCCATACATCTTTATCTAACACGTAGTCTTCAATTTTGTAATATGATTTTTCGATCAAAATATTTTTAATGTAGTTTTTAAACTTAGGAAATGATAAACTTAATATATGCTCCGGAATCTTATAGTAAAAACGTATACAGTTTCCCATAAAAGAGTTGTTTACCTTGGTTAAACGAAATCGTGGTACCATGAGTTTGACTTAGCTCTAAGGTTAATGTTATGGATATCTTCTTTCTTATTGAAATTATGTATATTTTTACGGGCATATAAAATATTTGAGTAAATGTACTGTGATGCCACAGTCATGATACCAGTCTCCTTAAACTTTTCTCTTGAGAGATACCTGAGAGCCTAGACGGTACACAGACTTTTCACCTTTCCAAATTTTCGTTCTAGCAGTACGAGAATTATAGTTTTCATTTCATAGTTGTTTTGACTTTCGTCCATATAATGCGTAATGATATCTAAAGTTTTATGTTTAACCGAAATAGAAGTGATTGTAACTCAGCGACGAACGGTTGGTTGCTTCTTAGTTGAATAAAATTCGAATTTATGTAAATATTTTAGTAGATATTTCTAGAAAGGAAAACAAAGAAACCTGCACGTGGACGTATGTGGCTTCTTTATATGATACTAAGTAACGAACAAATCGTGCGCCTGATGGTAAGGGACACGTCGGTCCATCCATCCATCGCACAGATCTGAGGGGCACTGCCACTGCGCCCGTTACCCTGAGGCATAAGTTGGCAAGTCCCATGTGGTTGTAATTTTACCAGCACCCTTACCCTTCAAAACCGGAACACAGTAATGCTCACATTGGAGCTTAGCGACAGTAATGGATAAGGTGGCTGTACTTCCCTGGACGAACTCTTTCGCAAGGAGCTCTACAGCTACTGAAATCTACTATGGGCCTAAATACTCTTCTTATGGAAGACCCGAGCGGAAATATTTATCATAAAAGGTATTTAATAAAGCCATATTGAATATTCTTAACATAATCGTACTTTTCAAAATCATGTACCACGATGTCGGACTAGCCTAGTTTTGCACAGTCCACTACCTAGATTACTCCTACTTATAACCGAATTAACGTTCGAATTGATATAGACATTTTTCATTCTTCCCGTAATGTTTTCTAAAATAACATTCTCGAATCCTTTCCCCGGTAATTTCATAAGTTCTTTGTTGTTATTTTTGTTGCTTATTATTATTTTATTAGGCATTTCTCCATAGCCGCAATTGTCTGTGTCCATGCACTAAAATTAACTTATTTATCGAAACAAAAATCTACAAAAAAAAAGAGAGTACAATATAGGTCGAAAGCTAACTGGAGAGCACAAAATCTTCCCAATAAATATTTCGGACGTAATGGAAAAAAAAAATAGAAGCTTCACAATTCGTTCGTATTATTCGTCCATCATGCCCCTGCTGCTGGAGGGAACAGGTGAATGATTTGTTGCCGATTTTAAGACTTCTTGCGTGTAAATAAGTAATTCGGTGGATGTGGTCCAGGTTGATTTTTGAATTCGGTGTATACGATATTTCCAAAACTAAATTTTATGGTTGTATGCAATATTTTTTATACTATGTGTTGTAACGAATATAATAACAACTTATTGGTTTTACAAGTGTTGTCGTTTACGAGTAATATCAAAATATATATATATATATTTTCTAAATCCCGTGGCCTTGGATTCGGTGGATTTTGTGCCACCGAATTTAGAAAAGCTTCCACTGACGTCGAAAAAACCTGCCATTGAAGCCATATTTTCTTTGAAAAACAAGAATTTTATACGTTTGTTCATATAAATGTTTACTGAATATTATTGATTTTCACAATTTTATATTACAACTTGCTTCTCACTGAAAATTAATAAAGAAAATCAAAACAAAGCAAAAATTGGAAATCAAGAAGATGAAGGAACGTACTATGAAAGCAAAGATAAAAAGCGATCCGATTATATATGAAACGTTTAAAGAAAAAGATAGACAGGAGATACCTCCTGTCTATCTTTTAAGAAAGAAAAAGAGAAAAGAAAGATTTTGAAAGTGCATTAATTGCCTCGTCATGTTAAAAGTGTAATGAAAGACATTCTATATCGCATATATCGCGCAAGTTTCCAAAAATGTATAGCTTATGTAGCTCTGTAGCTACGTTCCAAATTTTTTTTAAAAGGAGATACGGTAATACTTTGTGTTATTGAAAAAAAGGCAAAACAGCCAAACTGAAAACTGATTTCAATTAAGTCATACGATGACATTTATTTGCGTTGTTCTGTTCGATTTATAAATAAATTTTGTTTAAATTTATGTAAGTTTGAGTTCTTTTTCCTGCCCGCTCAAGGATTTTCCTGAAATTAAAAAAAAATTCGACCACCGAAGTCAGATAATTTAGCCCTTCTAGGACAAATGCTCTATTACTTTAAATGCTGTGTAATCTGTAATAGGTAGACACATAAGTACAATACTAATGTAAAGTTACACTGTTATTTAAGAGTATATTTACTACTGTTGATGTACCTTATCTATAAAATAAAATAAAACATTTCATAACCGATGCATATGAAATACGCCGTTTAAAGCATGAGATATTCGTTTTAGTCTGCTGTGTGCAGAAATGTATGTCTCAGTATTCATGTGTTAAAAGGACCACCTGCACAAGGTCATAAAGCTTCATTTAGTACCCTTGGTTTAAAAAAGCCACAAGTGATCTTACGTCAAAATTATATATCAGTGTGTAGAAAATTAAACGAATTTTAAATTATTTTTTTATTTAAAAATAGTTTTTCTGATTGTCTTGAAAACCAGCCAAATATCCCTTATGTCAATTGACATTTAAGCTATAGATGCATTGACTTACAAATAATCGATGTGAAATTTTATATCTCTCTTAGTTAAACAGAAAACGTTTTCGTTCGTACAATCTTTAAACCTTTCTCCTGTAAAGTTTATTTTTAGTTTATTTTCTAGATGACGAAAGACATTGAATAATCTCAGTACAAAGTACTAAAAAAACGAACCTTAAAAGTTCGTGAAGTTACATCTTTTTGCCAAGTTTTATTGAAATCGGTGCTTACCTTAAAGTGCGCGAAACAGGATTCATCCCCTAGTGTGCCACCCTTAGAGATGGAATATTTTCTGCAAATTTAAATGGGACCAATACTGAGGTATCCTCTTTCCAACAAAAAAATAATCATCAAAATCGGTTCACAAATTATCACGTATCAATCGTAACATACATAAAAAAAACACAGACGAATTGAGAACCTCCTTCTTTTTTAAGTCGGTTAAAAAGAGATTCACAAAAGTCAAATCAGAATCAGCTACATTTATTTAATAAACACTTTAAGAAATGCTTATAATTTAGAGTTTAATACAGTCGGTGTATAAAGTTTTCGAGGTACGATATGCAGTAAAAAGTGGTATTGTTATCGATTTTGTAGAGTAACAGCTTTGCGCCCCGCATTATGACGCGGTTGGCGGTCGCAATTTACGGAACTGTCAAAATGTCACCAGCTTAGTTATGAAACCTCGTATTTAATACATTAGTAATACCTACATACCTGCGTGGTAGATGTAGAAATACTTGGTCATTAGGCTTTTTACTGTTTACTTACGTCATAATGACATTACTAAGCAAATATTATTAATTATATCGCTGTTTATCTGTATTAGTTGAGAAATACTCGTAGATAGAGTACTTACTTACAGGTTTCTAAAGTCCATGCTTTTACGATACAGGCAAACATAATTATAGTAATTGAGAAACCCTATCATAACGTCTCACACGAATGAATCTGGTCTCAAACAAGCGAATTTTATTTATAAGTATGTTGTAATCACAGACCTGGGATACGCGTGTTGGTTATAATTATTAATTTATTTATTTGTTTATTTATTTATAAGTAATAATATAATAACGCACACACTCTACATAGCCCCGTACTAGGGAAACCCTGTGTCGCGGGTGTCATGGACACACACATAGACAACTACAAATTACACTCAAGCTGACAAGAGAAATAAATGTAGGCCATACAAGTATTTCTCCCGGCCCGGGAATCGAACCTGGAACCTCTGCGTGGCAGTCCGGCATGGTAACCGTTCGACCACAGAGGTATTTTTTCGACAAGAAGAAGCTCTAGATACTCTATCTAGTGCAGGAGCTCTCTTCTCCGTCATTCCCCTCGTCATCTATCATTATCTACCCATTTATACGTCCCATTGCTTAGCACGGATATCCTCTCAGGTAAGGGCTTAGGCCATGGTCCGCCACGCTGATCCAATGCGGGTTGGGGACTTCACATGTTTTCCGAAGGTTATAAACCTTCGACGTGCATTGAAAAGCTAAGAGTAAATTTCAAATTTAATTTCGCACATAAATTCCAAAAAACTCAGAGGTACGAGCCCATATTCGAGAGGTGGTATGTCAAACCTCGTCATCAATAATAGCAGTAAAATTAGTAGGTAAACATTCAACACAAACAGGTACCGACCGCGTCGTTTCTGCGAAATCATTAAAAGGCTTTTGGCTTATGTTGCTGTTACTTCTAGAGAAGTATCCATCCATACATCGAGACCTCGCGTTTTATGAAAGCCTCAACAGAAAGCGGCATTACGCCGTCTGAATTACTAATGAATGTTTTCTGCTTATTGTTTACTCCATAACAAGGAATTCGGGTTATACTAATTTACTTACCCGTGGTAGCTTCTCTCAAACAGAGACCGTGGGTTTGAACATAAGTTTCGGAATTTATGTGCAATATTTTATTTGAAATTTACCATGAGCATTTCGGTGCAAAAATTCACTACTTTAGGCAAACGTGTAAAATCCCCAACGCGCATTGGACCAGTGTGGCGCATGGCGGTCTGAGAGGAGACCCGTGCCTAGCAGTGGGACATATAAATGGGCTGATGATCATGATGATTAGATATTAATTTACTTACTCATAATGTTGTTTTTATGTATTTATTTTGTTACGATATTGACTGGTTCGCTTGTCCAATTATTTACTTATGATATTTATGGGATGAAGACGTTATTTCTAACCGACTTCAAAAAATGAGGAGGTTAATTCGACTGTATTTACTCGAAAATTTGTGAACAGATTCCGTTATTGAAGTGAAGAGTGAAGAAAATATTTTATGAATTCGGTTTATTGAATTTCACCGACTTTCCGTCAACTGAATTCGATAAACTTAGCACAAACCTGGGTATAATAGTAACCTAGAGCAGATCTGGTAATGGAAATGGCAGACTGATGTGAGGAACTCCTCAATAGTATACAGTAGCTAGATACATTGTGTTGGGGTTTGTATTATTCGTTTTGACGAAACGTCCATGTTTGGTCTCATATTATTCGTTTTGACGAAACTAATGTTTATGCACTAACGTTATTCGTTTTGACGAAACGTCAATGCTTATGCACTAACGTTATTCGTTTTGACGAAACGTCAATGTTTATGCACTAACGTTATTCGTTTTGACGAAACGTCAATGTTTATGCACTAACGTTATTCGTTTTGACGAAACGTC
>NW_020654051.1:8052556-8064922 GCF_003589595.1 Hyposmocoma kahamanoa | reverse complement strand
AAACGTCAATGTTTATGCACTAACGTTATTCGTTTTGACGAAACGTCCATGTTTGGTCTCATATTATTCGTTTTGACGAAACATCAATGTTTATGCACTAACGTTATTCGTTTTGACGAAACGTCAATGCTTATGCACTAACGTTATTCGTTTTGACGAAACGTCAATGCTTATGCACTAACGTTATTCGTTTTGACGAAACGTCCATCTGCATTTCAATTGCCGTGGAAAGTCGCGGCAACGAACAGCAAAGGCGGATAAATAGTTTTGAGGTCGGTTTTTCTTTTTATAAAAAAGTTATTATGTAAAAAATGTAAATGTAAATATGTCCTAACAGAATTAAGGCTATTAAGCAATGTAAGTATAGAAGTATGTGTAGTGAGCAAGCAAGCTTCGAAAGTATTTGCGTGTATCCCGAAACATGCGAATGTAATTGCTATTGGGAAAGCCTATAATCCGATACAACGTCACTTCACATATAAACCTTAAATCGAAACGCATAAGGTAAATTTTCGTAGCTCGATGAGCGAAATTTCTTGGCATCCACTCACGGGTCGTGACGAAGCCCAAATTTTGAATTTCGATCTGTCGAATTGAGGTTGAGGTTATCATGTCGTCTATAAGAAAAATACTACATCATCGTCACTTTTCATTAGATAAGATTGAGATCAAATGAGCACTTATTGTATTATTAAAATAAAACAAATTTTAAATTTTGCGCGCGACATGTTCAGAACTGTGAAAGAAGAAAAATAGGACTGGCTACGCTTCTGTAGTGAGACATTCTGCCTACGGTTACGATGTCAAAGCCGACACGTTTTCACGTTTTGAGACACTCTGCCTACGGTTACGATGTCAAAGCCGACACGTTTTCACGTTTTGAGACACTCTGCCTACGGTTACGATGTTAATGCCGACACGTTTTCACTAAAACATCCGATAAACCAAATCTGAATAGTTAAACTCAACTTTTAGTTTACCTAAACGTTAAACGTTTATTATTGTAAGGGTACAAGTAAGACATGAGTCAAGGTACTTTACGTATTTATCAAAAATTTTAAGTTTTAAATATACGCCTGACACACTTTTAAAATATACAGTAATGTTATAAACTTATATAACATCTACATATAGTTATATATATTAAAATAATGACAATGGATAGCGTCTGAGCCAACGACAATATAAAATTTAAAATATTGTGTTAGTATTATTTAAAAAATAATATTTGTAGTGGAGAAACGTGACTTCATTCAAGTAAGTACCTACAGAAAAGAAATCTTTGACCTTTAACAAATCAGGAACTTTTTCGAAGCACAATCGGGCGGGACGGAAAGATTTAGGTAAGCACGACACACTGAAGAAAACTACACAAGTAGCCACGTTTCAGTAAGTATTGATAGGAAAACTCAATGAGTTGTAGATACGATGTAGAAAAAATCTAGTAGACAGTTGTCAAAATTATACGGGCTACAAAATTCACAAAAACACCAACTTTATGCTGAACCTCCTAGGGCCCCATGCACTTTAAAATGTATTCATAATATGTGAAGTGATTTATTCCTATGATCAATCACGTAAACACTAAGTGCAGGTACCTTATAACGAAAATATCGCATTCAAATTTAGCTCTTTATACCTATTCCGTATGATCATACTGCCCCCGTTAGTTGAAACTTGTGACAAAAACTCAAAACCGAGAAATGTTATGTTTAAAGAAATTGTCTTTTCTCTTGCGTTAAGTTCATACCTTATCCACTACGGAAAAATAGTGACAGATCGGATGCAGATCGGCCTTTCTTTACTGATCACAGCATAAACATCACCTTTTTTTACTGTCACATGAGCCCTTTCAACTAGCGCCGGCAGCATAGGGTAAATAGAAAAAGAATGCATTTTTCTCAAATATTCTCGAAAATATTTGCATTACTTTCAAAAAGCGGACACGGAAAGTTTGTCATTTATAGATCGTACGTCTTCTTCCCGACCAAAACCTACAAAGTAAGTATGAAAGTCCATTAGGGCGCGTTCAAACTAACCGCTGTTAGACTCGCTGCCATGCCGCAGCGCTGCAGCCACGCGGCGACCGCAAATTTGAACGCGCCCTATGTCCTCTTCCCGTCCCGTTTCTAAACTTTTAAATCTACCTACTAATAATGAACTATGTAAACAGCCAAAAGAAAAATTACATGTACAGCCAACAGCCCAGTTGCGAGAATTCAAAATACCTATTTGTACCGCTTACTTAAAAAAATAAATAGAAAATGGCGGTAACATTTAAACTAAAGTGTTTTGGTATTCTTTTATTTTTTTTCTCCTCTTTTGTATTTTAGTCGCGAAAGTGAATGCTCGTGAGAAAAGCGATAACGAAAATATTGTAATAGATACACAATCAAACACATCATCAAAAGTTCAGCAGACTACTATTTAATATGCCTAGAAAAACAATAATATTTTCTTTTAGCAATTGTCCTATCACGTCAAATGTTACTTTAATTGATTTTTTTTTTACTTTTTCTATTATACATCTTTCTCTCTTTAGTCTTTTATTATTTGCTCGCGTTGTTTGAAAAAAATACTACATGCCTCGTCGGGAACGGGGATTGCTTGACTCGTATTAATACAATGCCTCGTTGGCGCTCGTCCTTGTAACTCATACTCGTCCAGCAATCCCTTACTTCCTGGCCTCTGCAATAATGTACTATTTCATACGAAACTGAGGGCATACTCGCTTTTCCCATTGTAGCTTGCCGGGTCTTAGAAGGTGAAGTTTTTAAAGCTGTAAAACATTTTCTCCCGACTTCAAAAACCACCAGCTTAGCCCCAATTAAACTCCCTGTGTTAACATTTTTTGGAAAGGCAATACAGTATTGAGTATTGAACCTAGAAAAAATAATCAACACTGATATTAAATAGTTTCTACACGCAAAATAGGCGAGACGAGAAGAGTTCAGACATCGAATTGCGAACGCCAGCTAGTTACACTATACCATTAAATAGCCTTTAAATTACCATTAAAAAGCCATCAAAAACCTTCAAATCTATCATGTCATAATAATGAGCATCAGAGTACGAAATTACACACGGAAATCTAATGCCATCTTACACACGCGCGCTCGCGTCACGGCTGATACAGGTAATAACAGTATTATCAAATATTTAACATCGCAGCATGTTCTGATAAAAAAGCCTATTTTCTGTTATAACAAATACCCAATGTACAATGGGACTACATCGCTAATACTGACACAAATGAAAAATGACAAGGTTGGCAAGTTAAAATGAGATATATATTGTTATTTTTTTCGAATAAAGACCTTACCGAGCAGTCGTCAAAAGTGATATTAGCTAACTTCAGACTGAGTATATTTTTTTCCAATATTTTACCAAAGACCAGGGAAGTTTCTGCACGTAACGAAATTCCCCTTGGAATTCCCTCCCTGAACCTATTTCACGATGCCCTTCTCTTGATTCCTATAAATGACGTTTGAACCTTCCGTTACTCATAACTTTCACCTTTTGTCTCGAGTGCCTACATCTATTTTCTTATTTTCCTCTATTCATATATGTATCGCTTTTTTTAAATATATAAGTAAATATTAGATACTATTCTATATGTGAACATTATTAGTATTCAATATTACATCTTGCGCCCTAAGGTTGTCTAGAACAAATTGGTACTTAGCAGTATAACTGTCTGTTGTATATTAACTTATTTTGTTTTACGTGAATTACCGTACAGTGATGTCATTTTATTTTTTTATGTGCAACAAAAAACCCAAAAAGATGATTTTCGACTTGTGCGTCTGTTGAAGCTGGTATGCGAATGGTGAATATACTTTACCTATTTCGCTCTCATAAGGTGATGTATTTGCAAAGTGATACCTTTTCAGGAAAGAGATATAAAGATTCTAATTAATTTAAGCAGCAATAAGAGCTCCTTGTGAAAGAGTTCGTCCAGGGAAGTACTGTCACCTTACCTATTTCTGCCACCAAGCAGTAATATCTGCATTACTGTGTTCCGGTGGACTTGTCAGCTTTTGTCTCATGGTGGCGGGCGCAGTGGCAGTGCCCCTCAGATCTTTGCGGTTCAAAGCTCTGAGTGACACTGGAACTGTTATGGACATGCTTGTAGCTTACCAACAAGCGCACGACTCGTTCGTCCCGTTACTTGGTAATTTAAAAAAATCTATTTTTATGCTTAAATAGGAAATAATTCGTGTTATAAAATTTCACATAACTTATTTATGACTTTCATGTGATAAAAACACTTTTGATGTGTTGATGATGTAACATGTGGATATGGAATACTTGTATTATGGATGCTGGATGCCATCAGAGTACATCACCTCCCCATATACCAAAGGTATCGTTAGGTGAAGTGCTTAGTGTGTGCTCTAGTTTTTATATTAAATTATAGCTCATTTTTTTCAAGTAAATTCCTGTTTTTGCTTTGTAATTCCTGAGCTACATTATGAAAATTTGACTATTACACAGAGCGGGAACGTGCGGTGTGGATTGTGTACGTGACTCTCCATCTCTCCACCTGATGGGCGAGTCCGGCACTTGCCATGATTTTCGAAATCTGATTATATCTGTCTGCAAATCGCTACAAACAAACTTTCCAAGCAATCTTTCATAGATTTATCACACATGGCGCTACGGGAAAAAGTCGTTAAAAATCAAAAAACAAAGATCTGCAACAAGCACATGGAAAATTTCGTGAGGTCCGTTGGTTCGTTTCGTAACTAAGTTCGCATAGCGTTTGGTACGGTTTGCTAGGAGACGTTGGTTCATATCCAGCCAGATCGAAGTGATTTTTTTCTAAGTGTGCGATCTTTGTTTAATAATTATAACAAACTAGTGGATTTCACAATAAAATAATTGACTATCATGATGGTGAAACATCTTGACATTTAATAAAACTTAATTACAAACTTTCCAATCATAATAGAAACAAACTACACCGGGTCAAGCGTATTAAATTTAACTCTATGCTCGTAGCGATAAGAAAGATCCTGAGACTTGATCTCTCGAGAAGCTTGACATGCACTTGACTATATTTATAAATAACTAGGTTGAATTAGTTATCTAGGTATTCATCATTTGAACGACAACCGTCGACAACGAAACAGACAATGAGTTCATTCAATTTTGACGAAAACCAACCAACATAAAATCGAACTATTTAAGGGAGTTTTTGCCGTCAAAATGTATAATATTACGTCTATTCAGCGAATGAATGAATGGACGTCCGTTCATGATAAAGGGGATGATTATGAATGCAATTGCAATGGCTGGTACGTTTATTTTAATTTATTCCCTCCCATAGTGCGGAATTTTATAACACTACTTCCTTCCACTAAAACAAGACACGAACAAAAATCGAAAAAGAACAATTACCTCAATTTCAGAGTAAATTGTCATCTCTTAACTTTGAGTAACACTTTTAGATTATAAAAATTAATTGAATAAGTTTTTAAGCACATCCATAAAGACAAAGGAATCGGAGAACCTCCTTTTTCAATTCGCTAGATAATAACAAACATTAAAGATCTTGGCACACTATTTATCATTAATTTAGGTAAGTTGTGACATTCTTATTGTCTTATTTCTTATTGTGAAAAAAATTTGTCAATTAACTTTTGTAACTAAACCCATGCTAGACAAAGTACCTACGGCTCGCGGGCCAAATCCGACTCGCTAATATATTTTGCACACACAATGCAATATATATATAAAGTTTACATACGCACAAAATAACACAATAATAATAATTAAAATAAGGAGAACGTATACCACGCCTTCGTGGTCAGTGTGTCCAGAGCGAGGCTGAGAGGCTTCAGCGGCCATCAAATGCCAGTAGTCAATAAGTGGGTATGTGTAACAGCATACTGGCCAACCCTACATCCAAACTTGTCAGAGCAGTGTACCGAATGGTACAAAAATGTATAAAATGTAGTTAATTATTATTATTTATGTATTAATTTGTATGTAGTGTGTTTAATTGTTGCTATGTACCTATGGAGGTGGCATATTCTATTAACAATAAACACCAATAAATAAAGAAAAAAATAATTCACAATTTTCAAAATAAAATTTATTTATTGTTATTTCTGGCCCTCTTTTTGTTTTTATGTTTTTCTGGCCCCCAATGAAAAGAAATACCCACCACTATTTGCTAGACCCATATTTTGGGGAAATAACCGAATTATTATATTATTACAACGACCAAACTTACATTTACAGGCATGCAGAACCTGTCAATATCATGCGCGCTAGTGTGCCTCATCGTGCTGGGTAGCGCGGCACTTGTCGGCACTTTCGGCGTTTGCAAGCACCAGATAAGCGCCGTGCTTATCACTGGAGTGATGTATTTGTTGGCTGGTAAGTTCAAGTTATCTCGTACTCTCTCGACCTCGCTGGCCCTGGTCCTACCGGAGATCATTTTGGGAAATTATCTTTATGAACTTTTCTGAATTGGTTCTGGTCCAGGTGTCCTGGATAGTGATCCGGAATTAATTCCATCGCTCTGGTACTCATAGTATAAGGAGTTCCCGAGTTTGAGACCAGATAATTGGTATGATAGTCTGGTACCCTACATGTATTATTGAACACGGGCCTTCACTAAATGGGTTACTTCAAACGAAGCGTTAATGGCATCTTGTGCAGGGTGCAGGGTGCAGGTGATTAGGACAGTGATTGTATCAACACAACACTAGGTTCCTTCACATTTGGATTCCACTTTCCATTTTACGTCAGATGGAATGGATTCATCTGTCATGTATAAAAAAAATAGCTAAACAAGTGATGTTAGCCATAATTCAGAAGTCACTAAATAGTTTGCAGAACTTTTTTCAACAATCAGGTTTCTTTATGACCATTCCCTTCTTGTTAGACTATCTAAGAAAAGATTCCGCAGACGGTTTAGTAGTACTATATAGATATTGAAATTATGATAATATCTACTGACAAGTAATTGATATTCTCTTTACAGGGCTCTTCGCAATGTTCACGCTAATGATAATCTACTTCAAAAGAATTCAACGCGTTTCCACACGAGGCAGTTCTCACGTGGACGACACTGCAGACGGAGTGGTCGGTCCCCGCGCCCCTGCACTAGCCCTCCTCTCCGCGCGAGAGTTCTCAACTTCGTGGTCATTGGAACTTGGCTGGGGCGGTGTAGCCTTAGTTACTACAACGTCTATCCTATGGATATTGCTCTCAAAAATAATGAGATACAATCCGTTATCTGCTATGCTGTTATAAATTTTTAATAGATTTTTTAGTATTACCGATTTTTCTGAATATTCCCTTAAAAAGTGCTATCTGGTTCAAACGAGAATACTTCATATTGTCGAGTACTTTGATTTTCGCAATTGCTACACGTTGGAAATGATTTTTCCAGATTTTCCTAAATCTAAATCTAAATCTAAAAGGTGTATATTTGTTTTTTCAAACAAACCAATGGTCACGGGACCTGTAAAGAACTCGAAAAAAAAAATCCGCAGTTTAGATCCGGAAAAAAATTTAATTTTCAATTGTACTTGTTGTGTTGTTGTTGTGTAATTGAATCGTCGATGAAATATGTTTTGAACGAACAGTATTATAAGCTCGAATAAACGACATCTTAATAAGATTCGTTAATTCAGAAAAAGAAAAATATTTACTTAATAAAGAATTGCCATTAATAAAATGTTATCTCGCGTATAGCTAATATTCAGATTACGTGAGATCTTTCAATATAAATCGGTAATGTTACAAAGACTAATTACTCTACTTAAAGGTTTTTGATAGTCAATTAACATAACACATACAAGTTTTATGCAATTTACTTAGATTTCCGTTTACATCAACCGTCAATTTAACTAAAAGATACCATTACAAAATGGCTGGCTTTTATAAGATATGGCTTTTGTTTTTAAATGGTAATAAATAAATAAAAAATAAATAAAAACCTAACATAACCTATAAAATTTGTGGATTTTTATTTGAAGCACAAGACACCGTTATATACTAGTTAAATATTCGAAAAATGTTTACAAAATGTTTTGACAACTCTGAATATAGCCTGTGTACGAAATTTTGTTCTATTTGTATTTCTCAAAATATATTAACACGGGGCTCTTCAACTTGTTTCTATATAAAAGAATAAGTGCGCCTTTGATCTCCATCTCACCTGGTGAAAAGAACAATGAATGAATGAAATCGACTATGGAGCAATCATACCTAAATAATACCTATTGATTCTCACCTTCAAACAACCCAAGTTATAGCATTCAAGGAATAGGTTGCAGGCAGCGAATTCCACTCTATAACTGCTCGCCTTTAAATGTGAGAGCGTAACGTTTTGTGCGAATCTTTGGAATATCCACAGCATAGGCGTGGAAGCCCAGCGTACGCCTAGTCTTCCAATGATGGAAAGAGACAGGTGGAGTTAATTCGTGCAATTCCATCGCTCGGTAATTTCAATGCTACGCTCTTTCGAGTTGTGGTAATTCGAAAATTAATTCTTTCGCACAAATGCCATTCGAATATTCGTCGGCCTCAGATATCCGACTCAAGTTTAACCAAGTCTATCACTCTGTGACATTAGCAGGTATCGTCATGGAATTCAGAAAAAGTCAAAATATTTTGACACAATATCTAATGAATTAAAAATGTAAATGCTTTAAACATAAGCGTAGAGAACAGCCGAGCTTGCTGCCGTCCATTGCTAATCGTTTAACGTTATTGTTGAAATCTCCTTTTAACAATTATACCTTTCATATTGCAATTAAGGCATCTTCTAGGGTAATATAAAGGCGGTATTGTAATTCCTCTGCTATGTTTTCCCCAGATTCTGCCTTTTGCCACATTTACATAAAATATGTTGGTATGAGTGCGATGTAGAAGCATGGTGACGATGAACCTTAAGTCAGTCTTAGCTCTTACTTGAAAGTGACAAAATTGCTTGAAGAATTTTTATAATATACATATTATATAATATACGTTAGTGTTGACTAGTCTCATCTATTAATGCGAATAAGCCATTGTTAAACCTTAAATGTTACGCTTAATTTTATTCAACAAATTATGTATTTGAAGTAAAACTGCACACCCTTTTCACTCACTACTTAACAGCTGTTAGCATGCATTGACTATCGTATAGGATATTTCAATTGTAAAGGTTTATTCTCATTAAAAATATTTCTGAGGTCTCGCTCATGTTTAACGCCACACGAGCGGGGTACCCCCGTAGCATGACGCGCGATAAAATTGGGATAAGTGCGCACTATTGGCTGTCTCAATCAGATCTAATTTAGCCAATAGCGCTCGCTTATTTCAATTTTATCGCGCGCGTGTCGCGACATCGTGCGTAGCCATGCTACGGGGAGATATTAAATATTCGTAGATATGTAACGATTTTGAAATTAACTATCCCGACAGACAGCGGACTTTTTATCGGCCGATAAATTTGTCGGGTCCTTAATCAGCATGAAGATGTATGAAAGTGCGTACATTATAATGTTTCGGTATCGATCAATAAAAAATTTGATCGGTTACTCGATTGCCTTCAAATTAATTTGCCGAACTGTCTTTCCGGCCGACTGCTAAATCAATAAAGCACGCGAGCACGTTTGCCAATTGTTTAGTTTGCCGAGGCACGCAACACTCTCGATTTCTCACATTGATCCTTTTTACTCCATTCCACAAAAACAATAGGTAATAACAATTCTTCCTCTCTCTTACTCATGAAGAAGCTTACTATCAAAACATATCGAGAATAACCGGCCGACTATTTGATCGGTCCAATGTGCACGCTAGCAGTCAAATTCGAGTTAACAAGGGCAGATAGAAAGTTTGTGGGGGTTCTCACTCCGAATGCTCCATATAACTTGTTGTATGGTGTTTATTTTGTAAATTGTAATTTAATTCAGCTGAATAAAACAAAGTAAAAACCAAAGAGTGCGTTTTGAATGTCATGGTGCTGTGAATAAATATTTTAGTCAGTATCAATTATTATAAATAAATAATTAATTTAATTCCAATAAATCAATACTGCTAGCGTTCTAGATAACTTAGATTTATTTTCTAGATATGTTTACTTGTAACCATAGGAACAAATTAGACCTAATAAACTTTATTGCTGTTTGTAAACAAAAATGTGTCTTAGTAGACACCTCTTATTATATACGAAAATTGTAATCATATAATAACAAGTTCAGAAAAATACACAGTAGAAAATAGAGTTGCTCTGGTCCGCTAACGAAAAAGATACTTTATTATTAGTTTAAAGTCGAAAATAGACGTATTATAGAATAAGCATAAACGTACACATTATGATAGTTTTTAATAAGTTAAGTAGGTATTTACAAGCATTGATGGTCACAAGCTAATGATGACGATATCATTATACATTGTCTAATTAGTCCAGTATTAATTGAACCTTATCTAACGGATTGCTCTCACTTTCCTCAGTCTCGTAACTACAAATGGGCCAACTTTTCAGGGCAACGTATTTTCGGTTATTTTTCATAGCTGTTGTTCGTGTCATTCTTACTCTATTTATATTTAAATATAAATATTTCCTTATAACTTTTTAACCAACTTGAAAAAAAGGAGGAGGTTCTTCATTCGACTATATGTTTTTTTTGTATGTGTGTTATGCGATAACCTCAGTATCGGCCCCATTTAAATTTCAAGAAAATTGTTTTTTTTAAAGTTACAATTATTGATTCAAATGACACAAAGTTATGCCTATTTCTCATAAAAAAATACAATGCTTGTTCATCAAAGATAATAGATAATTTTCTATAGGTTTAAAAGTTATTATATCTACATATCTATCACGTTATTTGAATGAATACCAAACTACGAAACGATGGAGGCGATCGCAAGGCTGCTAAAAAATAATTACGTAAAAGAATCTACGTAATATCGTACCCATTGTATAACAAAGCCACATGTGATCATACATCATTAGTACTTTTATCACATGGAAGTCATAAAAATTACTAACTACATAAAACAAATTATATGTATTTCAAATTTTATAACACTCCTATTTAAGCATAAAAAAGTTGTAGACTAATTTCGTTTGAAAAATCCATAAACCTTTCTCCCGAAAAACTGTCATTTTACACATGTAGGTAACCTTATTACACCAAAGATTGCGGAATGCTATTACAACATGTAGGCCATATTGCTTCCTACATCATTAGAGTGTAACAAAGTTCATCCAATTCTTAATCATCATTAGGTACCATCCACAGCCTGTTGGTTGTAGGCGTCCCGTAATTTATGGCAACCATCATGATCTTGCGCTGTCACCCATCTACGGTTCGGGACTTTAACGATATCGTCTACTCAACTCGCTTCCGTTTCACTGTAAATATTTCGTGACCCCATTCGATTGTCGCTTTATCACAATCACAATGCGTCCGCTCAGCTCGATGGTTCGACTTTTATATCTTGAACCTTAGTTCGTTTTCGGATTTCAAAATTCGAAACTCGATCTGTAATGTTAAATATCGAACATTGAACACTCCACGGCTCATAGGCGCAGCCTTTTATGTCTCGGCACCGTTAAGTTGTGAACAGATTTGCTCGATTTTTTGACAATCGTCACGTGACGAAATTTCGAAAAAAATCTAATAAATTTGTAAGCAACAGATGATAGAAATCGTATAGTATAATCGTAAAATCGATCAACATGTGTGATCAGACAAAATCGAGTAGAATATAAGAAGTAGACGATCGATATCATGTTTCATAGATCGAGTGTCCACATTCGATCGAGCAAATCTTTGGACACAATTATATGAATACGCAGGTCGACTTTTTCTTTTTTTTAATAAAGAAATAAATGATATAACGAGGAGGTCGACGATGTAGCATGCATACCTTAATAATGCCTATTCACTCTCGCCTCGGTTTTCAAACTCTGTGAAGTATCCCGATTTCAGTAAGTCACCCATTGTTGAAAGCAGCTCATCTCATTATATGCGTTTTGTGATTTCCTTTTGCAAATGCTCTTTAGCAAAAATCATTTGTAAATAAAACTGTCACTCATTCTACGGGCATGAGTGACAGTTTTATTTTTATATTGTAATGATAGATTTAAAATTTGGAAAACACATCAAATCGAATTCGCAACGACTTATTTCGGAGAGCAGGCGTCCAAAATAAATAACATTTCCGCTCTCGATTCAATTCTATGTGATTAGCGCACGGAACTTATTATATTTCTTCACCTTTATTTTTAAGAACTTTATTATTTAAGACACTATAGTTATAGGCTTGTATTATATTCACACTTTTTAAAAGTGTAAAGTTGTGATGTATAAATTCAGTTATTCAAATTAATATTATTCAAGGTTTTTT
>NW_020654051.1:8015461-8047556 GCF_003589595.1 Hyposmocoma kahamanoa | reverse complement strand
ATTTATTGGTGGTCATACTAGGATGTCATACTTATATGACCAATAAGAAGTGTTCGTATTGGTGGTCATATTTAGTTAGCATTAACTGCCGCGACATCGAATTTCAACGACTTGCTGTGACCGTGTTTATAAGGCTAATTGCAACCGTTCACCTCTCGTTCTATTCAGAAAGATCCAGTCTTTTGTACAATGTTGCCACATTTGAAAAAAGAACCCCTAGCGATCAACAAATCAAAACGGAACTTATTTTTAACCGACTTCAAAAAAGGAGGAGGTTCTCAATTCGACTGTATGTTCCTTTTTATATGTATGTTACGCGATAACTCCGGTATTTGTGAACCGATTTTCACGATTCTTTTTTTGTTGGAAAGGGGGTACTTCCATAGCGGTCCCATTTCATTTTGAAGAAAATCATCCACCTTTAAGGGTGGCTGTTCACGCATGAAGATTCATTTTTATAAATAGCGCCTAACTTTAATTTAGGAGCAATTATTTTAATGGTTGATTTTGCTGTTTCTCCAATTCAAGGCGTTTTTCTCTCAATATACTTTGAGTAGTGAGAACCGATTATTATTATCTCCAGTGTCCAGTCCTGTATAGTGGTGAACTAGAGGATATTTCAATAAAACTTAGCAAATAGACGTAATGCCACGTACTTTTAAGGTCGGCTTTTTTAGTACTCTGTACTGAGATTATTTGGATGACGCTCGTACACAAGGGCAGTTGACATTTCACGGAGTTTATCGAGAAGATTACTGTTTACTTTATAATTATTTTTATTTAACTGGTTCACTTGCTGTTACTATGACACAAAGTCAATTAAATGCTTCCGCTAATATATTTTCAATACATTCCAAGGTTTAACGATCATAAAGAACTTATCACACTGACGATATTGCCATTACACATTCGACTGTGTTTTCAAATATTATGTAAACCCGCCGCGATCCGCTAAGTTGCAACGTCATTTACCCCCAAATGTTGCAACTTGAACTATAGACAACAACAAAAAGGACCGAGAAGTACACAACGTGTTTTATTGTTTAACGAACTAGTCTCACCAAAAACCACTGGGAAAACCAAATTACAACACAAAAGTTTAATATATCGAAAAATATTTATTCTCATATCTAGATACTTAAAATTGGACTTAAATATACATATTTCAATATTGTATACAAAGTACGTAATGAAATAGTTAATCCCTATACAATTAACTAGAACAAACTTGAAGAGAAATAAAATTTCGCTTAATCATCCATCAGCAGTTGATCCTCAACATCAATGTCTTCCGCTTTCCGCTTCTTCGCGCGCGGGCGCTTGCCGTGTAACATTTCCAGTTTAATCTTTTTAGCTTGTTTTTTCTTTTCTTTTAATTGAAGTTTTCTCTTTGCCGCTTTCTCTGGATTGTGCACCTTTTCTTGTAGAAGTATCTGTGAATTACAGTTATAAATAGGTAATATTCCTATATAATAATCAATTTCGTAACTGATTGTGTAATAGCTGAAATGTTTTTTCTACTCCTGCACTTTAATCCGTCAAATATAATTCCATAAATCATATCATAAAGGGGCTCTTTTTAGTTCTGAATAAAAATTTTATTGTCTATGGTACTCGCCACTGAGCTGAACAATTTCATTAAAATTCTGTACATAGAACGAAACGAACGAAAGAGGGTCAATGGATTTCTCTGGACCTTTTGGAAGGAAAAGTGTCGTTTTTATTTTGACTTTCAATTATTTTGTGAAATCTAGTTCAAAGTGGAATAGGATAGTGTTATTGTGCCTTAATCGAAGATTAAAATCCGAAATTATACGAATCTCGAACTAGAATACCCGTATTGGCCCGTTTTAAGGAATCCCCAGTCAATCCAACCACGCCGCCTCAAATTGCCTATCCTCTTTGTGGCGGCCATATTTACAGAAACATAATTTACAAAGTACAACCAAAATGAAGAAAAGAAAATGAAGAATAGGCTGTATAGCATTATGCCAAGCCGTTAAAACTCTACTTAAAAAAGAAAGAGTTTCAAAAAAACAACGACGTATTTTTTTCCTTTATTTTTCCCATCTAAGATTTTTAATTAAAATATCAATTAGGACGCTACTCAAACGCTATACCGCCTGCTGATCAGTTAAATTGGCCTAAAAGTCTTGCAACTGGGCCATAAATGTTTATAAAAAAATTATTGTTTAAAATATATGCACTCATTGCGGTACTTGACCAGTTCTATTGTATGTCCTTGGTTTTTTGTTTTGTAGCGTTTGTTTGGCTGTCGTTTAAATCTATGAAAAAGCTATATGTATGTCCATGGCACCCGCGATACAGTGTTTCCCTAGTGTGCGGTTATGAGTGTGTGCGTTATTATTATTCCAGCGTGCCGGTTTTGAAGGATAACGGTGTCGGAGGAATCACAGGCGCATGGGACTGTCAACTTTAGGTATATGCCACGGTGATGGGCGGCAGTGTCAACCAGATTTTGCCATTTAAAGCTCTGAGTAGCACTGCAACTGTTAGGCTAGGTGTGGTCTTTTACCACCACGCGCATGATTTGTTTGTTTCGTCACTTTATAACATAAAAAGAAACCTAATAGCATACCTTCTTTCTCTCTGCACGTTTAACATTAAGTTTGGTTTGAACTTCAGCGACAAGTTTGCTATATTCTATATCTCCTATCTTCCGCCTCAGCTTCTTTCCCAGCCTATTAGCTAGCTGCTTAGCGACAGACGCAGGCGCCATCGCGTCGCCAGTGGATAGTTCTCGAACTATCGGTGGAAGGATCACGTCGATTATTCGAAGGAGGTCTGTACTTTCCAGTGAGCTTATGAAGTGTTGCCACATTGTGAAGATTGCTGTTCGCTGAAATAAGTAAAAATATGTTTGTTTATTAACGCAACCAATAGTATGAGATTATATTTTGTGTTTTAAATAAATGAACACAGAATTTTGTATTTACAACGCATCTCTTTTTTATAACATCAAGTGACGGGACGAACAAGTCGTGCACCTGATGGTTAGCTACACGCCTGTCCATAACAGTTGCAGTGCAACTAAGAGCTTTAAATTGCAAAGATCTGGGGCACTGCCACTGCGCCCGTCACTCTGAGAGTCGTTTTCCAGAACTCTACTCAATGCTCAAGTTAGGACTTGAGTATGATTTAAAGCACTGAAAATCATACTCGAGACCTTGCCATTAGGGTCGTATTTCCAGTGCTTGAAATCATACTCAAGCCTGCTCAAGTCCTAACTTGAGCTTTGAGTAGAGTTCTGGAATACGACCCTAAGACTTGAGTTGACAAGTCCCTGCACATGGGTTGTCAACTTATTTTTCACAAAACACTTCAAAGACGGAACACAGTAATGCTTGTGCATGTACTGCTTGGCGGCAGAAATAGGTAAGGTGGCAGTACAACCCTGGACGACTGGACCTGGTACATTTTTACTTTTTTCTGGTTGTCATAGTGATGGTGACTTGTTGATTACATGTCAATACATGTAAACGAACCCAGAACAGCAACGTCGGCATCAGGGTCACGTCGAGAGTATACCCTTTCAAACAAGAAAATTATTTTCAAAATCGGTCCAATTGATGGAGAAATAGGAAAACATACCTACATACAGCCGAACGTTCTCCTTCTTTTTTTTTAAGTCGGTTAAAAAATACTAAGTCGCGTGCACCTGCTAGTAATGCATAAACTTAGTCGGAGTTGTACGCAAACTTTTTAAACACATTTCTACTCTAATGAGCTCATATAAATAAGATAATAACAATTTTATGTTATTAAAAAGGATATATCTGTAAATAATACTTACAATATGCATAGAACTAGGTGCTCTCGCCACTTCAACATTGACAGCTTTGCGCAATTTGAACAAAATCCATCGAATATTCACTTTCGCTGTGACGTCAGTCTCTTCGGTATCCGATGTTGTTTTCTTCGATAGCTTGAAGCTCGATAGAGAATGAACTAGCGTTAATATTTGAAATATGATTCTTGTGACCTGGAATTTATAATATCGTTATCGTACTGAGAAAAGTAACCATACATCGATTTAAACTTGCACGAGTTTCACACATTATTCGATTTTCAAAAATCGGGACAATCGCGTATAAATCTCTCCTTTTTTCTTGCAATGTTGCCCGCTTATGACCTTTGTTCTCACAGCCTTGGATCTTTTAGAGATAAGTCGACCTTTGGTCACCTTATCTATAATTAAATTTTCTGATGTATTTTTTGGTGCAATAACGAATATACGACAAATATAGTATTTTAATTTGCAATATTTGCATAATGAGGGCTCTTAAAGTGGACTACCGTGTTTAGTCCATGAAATTTTGCCGAGTGGCCTAAAGTAATAGGTACGAGATTTTAAGAGCTAATTATGTAAGTATTGCATACAATACTTTTTAGTACGAGAAATAAAATAATGTAACACAATTAATATTTAATGTACATTTGTTAACAATCCATGACAATAAACTGATACGAAAGCCAAACAAATGCTACAAAACAAAAACCAAAGAGATAGAATAAAGGAGGCCAAGAACCACTTATATTTTAACCAATTTTTTTAAAGGTTAATGGCCCGGTTGCAAGAACTTCAGGCCAATTTAACCAATGAGGAGGCATATTAGGATCATATTTTATATTTTAATTAGCAAAAGTACGACGTTCTTTTTTAATTTTTCAGTTCAGTGGCGAGTACCATACACAACAGAGTTCTAGTTCAGAACTAAAGAGAGCGCCTATAAGATATGGTTTATGAAAAATACAATTGACAGATTAAAGTACAGGAACAGAAAAAATATATTTTACTTCCCTTTACGTTTCGAACAACAACAACCATGGTCTCGAAGGGACAGGGAGGTAAATGAAATATATTAGAATATACGAAATTAAATCCAGATTTAAAAAAATCAAATATGTGAAAATTGTGAAAGTTTAAATCAATGTATTGTATAAATATATTCGAGACCATGGACGTTGCAACACGTCCGAAATATTAAGGCAAATAAAATATATTTTTGGGCGATTAAGTCTCGATTTTTTTAAATCAAATAACGAGTAATCATGTCTTGCTCATAGTAGAGTTGTCTACGTCATAGATTTAGATGACCAGAGGCTCGAGACTCGTGGTAGCCAAATGTTTTTTTTTTACGAAATTTCTCATTATCATCGACTCTTTACGCACCTCACCACTGGGCACGGGTCTCTACTGAGAAGTAGACCAATGAATGTTGTGAACCTTCTTATGTACATGTTTCAACGCGATGGCATCCTTCTGAGTTAACGAGAGTTATTGCTACTAAATCATAATTACACGCTACTATAGGTATTCGAAACATAGACCTCAGAATCGAGAAACAAGCATTGTCCCATTATGCTTCCACCGCATTCAAATAAATACTACCGACATTTTGATTACATATTATAAATATGATTAACTATTAGTGCGGGTTATGTTAAGTGTGCACCGCATTCAAATAAATACTACCGACATTTTGATTACATATTATAAATATGATTAACTATTAGTGCGGGTTATGTTAAGTTTGTGAGTGTGTGCGTATGAGTGTGCACGTGCGCGTGCGCGTGCTTGTGCACGAAAACATACCTGTTCGGCCATTTCTTTAGTAACACTAGGCGTAAATTGTGCGCACAAGTCCAAAACAAGAGCTTTCAAAGTGTCCTCAGTTTCGTAATAAATAAACCCTCTATCACTCTCAGTCTCTTGTTTTAAAACCATATTTAACTCTTCTACATCAATTGCCGATAGAACTGCTCCAATTATTTTCGCCGCTCCCAGTCTCACCCACAAGTGAGGATACGCCAATAACGCTTGACATTGCTGGGCTATTTCATCGAATTCGTTTACATATTTTTTGCTTTTCAAACTAGACGAGCAATGTGTTACAATCTTATCGATGAAATTCAATGTTTGAATTAGACTGTGGTCCTTTTCCTTTTGTTTTTCGTCATCATTCTTGTCATCGCCTTGATCCAGTTTTATTTTAACGAACCTGCCTTCTGTAATGTCGCTGCTGAGAAGTGAAATTTTGCTGCAAACTAGAGACAGTGTGGAATCAAGACGGTTCTTAAATTCGTCTTCTTCGACGTTGACGAAACGAATTGCTAATTGTGCTGCAAGTTCGATATGCACCGGCTGCGAGACAAAGAATAAATTACATTAAGGCGTGTTTATTGCTAACTTATATACAGTATCCGTTGTCGTGATGGCCTGAAGATAGAGTATCATGAAGCAGGAACTATGCCGTAGCCAAATTCGATGTAGAATCAATGTCCACCAAAAAAAAAAAAACAAGCAACAGACTTTAGGTTTTCATCTCACAATGTTATACAGTTACCATAATTTCAATTCTTTTTTTGTTTTTTTTTTAGCATCAGACAGAAGGAAATTTTGAATCTATTATCATTCTTGTCTGAAGATAAAGGTTTGTTATCACTGCTTCTTTACAGTTTTTGTATTTCTAAAAATAACGATATGTTTAAACAATTTAGATACCTGATTGTCCTGGAAGAACTTGAAAATCAACGTAAACAGCTTATTCCTCTCGAGTAGAGGCAATCTCTTAATCATTAACTCAATGCAGGTGGCAGCGGCCACGCGACATTCAGGTGCGCTGTCGTTCACCATACAAGCGCCTAGAGACAGGAATAGGAAGTCTGCTTGTTTCGATAATTGTTGCTGGAAATGTGAAATATAAAAAAAATATAATGATTATTCTCTTTCTCAAATTGGTATGTGCGCCAATATAATGTATTATTTAATTTGTAATATAATTATCTAATAGCCAATTACACAAAACAAATTTTCAAAAAGGTTATTTTTCTGGTTTTGACGGTTTTGGTTTCTGTTTAATTGAGCAGCAAGTATGTAGAGTAGCTCATACCCTTGAAACTTGCTTTAGTAGTTGCCATAGTGGTATTTATATAGAGTGATAGCTCCAGCTGCCTATTTACATAGCTACATAGTGGTAGTTACATAATCTCGCCTAACTACACATTTATAGGTTCTTTTTCATCAATGTAGAATTTTGGTAGAAATATATTATAGACTTGAAATATAATGTTAAATTTTTGTTTTCAAATAACGCAAAATCCAAAAATTCGTATGTTTAGGAAATGAAACAATTTTTTTGGATCCAAATCGCATACATTAGTTTTTTCAAACCAAAACGCTTCGGGCCGTTTAAAGGTCCCATGGTCATGGACGACTGGGACCATGGGACCTATAAAGGACCCAAAACGTTGTTTTGTTTGAAAAAAAAAACAAATTAGATTCGAAAAAATAGTTTCAGTTCCTATGTGTAACAATCGCTAAAACCTAAGAACTCGATTCGTATTCCATTAATGGTAAAAGCAAAGTTTTTGCTGAGAAATAAAGATTTTCACGTTTTTAACCTAGAAATAAAAATCGTGTTAAATGGTGATATCACATGCATTAATTTTATTCGTTGACAGTGAGGGATATGCATTCGCATAAGGGCTCGTGCAGGGTGCCGTCGATATTTCGCGAACAAGTCTTGTTTTAAGATGTAGAACTAAAAGGCTTAGTGCAGCTAGCCCGCGACTGGCGACCATTGGTCGTGAGACTTGTAGCGATCAGTCGTCGCAAGTCGCTTGCGACCATTATTGCCAGTTGTGAAGTTAATTCGCCAATTTATGTATGTTAAGTAGCCTATATTCGTCCAAGCTATAAAATCCTTAAAAATCAAGAAAAAACAAGAAAAAATCAAACAATTCTACAATTCAATTCATCCCCACAAAATCCCCAATAAAATTTGTAATTTCCCAGACATTTTATTAAGTAGCCTAAATTCGCCTTTTCCTATTTCAAACATAGCCTAAATATCGCCGAGTCGCCCACCACTTTTTTAGTCGCCGCGACCCTTCCGAGTAGCCTTAATGGCACAAAATCGCGTCATCTGGCAACAGTGCTTGCGACTACTACTAGATGATCAATTAGGTTAACTGATGCAGTTCGTAATCGCTACAGAATATTAATTGGATGAATATTAAATATTCTTCTTCATATCCTTCCTATGGCACGGACACGTAAAACAGAATTTTCCAACAAAAAAGTTGCTGATACTATATCCATTTTTCCCTGTAGATACGACAATTATTCGAAAATTCACTTAGCTATCGGCCGGTCGCCGGTACTGTTACGTCGCTAGTCGCCCGCATGCTGCGCTGTATTTCGTCGCTATAAGTCGTTGCGAGTCGATGCGACCGCAGTTTCGACATATCGCCGGCACTCTGCACGAGCCCTAACCCTCAGTTGCTATTTGGTATGTCATAGAACCCACTACTATTTTATTACTCGTGAACTATAATAAAATGATATCAATTTTATTACAAATGATACAGAATTGAAAATTCAACAAAATAAAAGTCAAAGATCATTTATTCCATAGGTAAAATAAATTTACACTTGAAAACATTACATTTAAGCTACTGCTCGTTCACTACGCTGACTTCCCTGAGAAGAACGAGCAAGAAACTCTAGGGATAGCTCTTTTCAAATAAACTTAAATGCTATGGAATACACTTTGAATCAAATTTGTGTGGATTCTGGAGCCATGTCGTCTTTCCATACATCTTTATCTAACACGTAGTCTTCAATTTTGTAATATGATTTTTCGATCAAAATATTTTTAATGTAGTTTTTAAACTTAGGAAATTTTAAACTTAATATATGCTCCGGAATCTTATTGTAAAAACGTATACAGTTCCCCATAAAAGAGTTGTTTACCTTGGTTAAACGAAATCGTGGTACCATGAGTTTGGACTTAGCTCTAAGGTTAATATTATGGACATCTTCTTTCTTATTGAAATTATGTATATTTTTACGGGCGTATAGAATATTTGAGCAAATGTACTGTGACGCCACAGTCATGATACCAGTCTCCTTAAACTTTTCTCTGAGAGAAACCCGAGAGCCTAGACGGTACACAGAACGAATCGCTCGTTTTTGCAATACAAATATGGTTTGAATATCTACCGAAAGAAAAATTAACCGGTGACAACTCAAGGTTAAGGTTTTTTAAGAATATACATCTTAGACTTCACCCAGAGTTGTTATATAGATGTAATGAAGATATCTAGCAGGATATTTCGCAGAAAGCAGGCCAGTAACTTAGCTGATTGACATTGATTATACAGGTTATTTGCAAAATACTAACAACCTCTGAGGACTATATTACTAAGTTACTAACACCACAAACAAACAACTTTTGTTCCACGACTTTTTACAAAACATAAAGTATGAAAACATAATAAATTTACTACCCTAACGCTCCCCCAGGACTCTTCAGTGCCCACTGGGCGGCGGCGGCGGTAGGGACCTCTTTGGGAAACTACGACTTAGAGCGATCTATTTAAATAATTTTATTTTTGTACGAAAGTAAAACCTGATGAATTGAAGAGTCCAGGGAAAGTATGATCAAAGTCACTTGAGGAGAATTTTAGTACAAAAGAATTTTTAATTTGGAGAACATTTAGATGTTGGTAAAAAAGACAGGCATAAATTTTAATACTACCTGAAATAAAGTAAATGCTGGCGTAAATGTATGTACTGCTATCTATTTTTACTATAAAACATTTAAAAATCTATTTTCACTTTTTTATTATTTAGTTGCAAACATTTTTATGACCAAAAGTAAAAGCTAATTTTTCACCGACGTCAAACCTTATTAGCCTTTTTCTGTTCTATGCAAAATACGCTCAGCGTTTACCGAACTAGATGACGATATTAACTCTAAACGTGTTTTAAATTACTTTGATCATTCTTTCCCTGGTTCTCCTCTTCAATTGTTAAGTCATGGAAAAAAGTTGTTAAGTGTATTTTACAAATGACCCCGTGTAACGAACAAGCTATATATTTTTTATAACATATTGTTTTTGTTTTTTTTATTTTCACGGTTATCATTTCAGGCACTGACAAGATAATTAAAATTGCCAATTTAAATGTCGTGTGAATTTTCAAATCTCGAGGTACACAAGTTCTTTGTTTGGTCAAGAGTGACGTGTTCATAAAACGGATTAACAAAAAATACTCTATTAGCCTGTAAATTGTTAACTATTATATGAGAAAAGTAAACTTACCGTAGCAGCCTTGTTAATGATCATTTCCAAGAACTTAAGTGAGGACTCCCGTCCGTGCTGTAGTTCATAGTTAAGTTGCGACACGAAGAATTGCAGGTATTTGTCCATGCGCTTACCTGGCGAGTAGTTCGTCAGGTAGGACACGAATATACCGCGGGCTTCTTCTCTACAATACATAAAATATAATTATTTGTACTGTCTGTTTTAACGTAGTCTTATTTTTACTAAATTGGCTAGGTGCCATCAATATTTAGCTACTCACTCATTTTGATATATATCACGTTTTTAATATAGTTAAATTAATTTTTTTATCGTTGTCTTTATCAAGAGTGTAGTGGTAGCCAAGTGGCACAACGATTGCTTCTCAATTTCCAATACTGAATAATGTTATTGCTCTCCGAAGTAAAATCGATGTTAGAACCATTTTTAGTACATTATGTGGCATATTTTTTTATGACAACAAGTGACGGGACCAACAAGTCGTGCGCCTGTTTTGGTGAAGTCAGCCAGATGAGTGGAAAAAGATAATAGAAAAAAATATTAAAAACAGAAAAAACTACCTGGATCTTGCAGATTCACTCAATATACATATTCTAGAAACATTCTCCATTACTTCGTGCAATTCATTGGACACCAATTTTGCCTCCAATATAGCTTTCAACAAAGAAAACGAATTCGCTTGTTTCTCATCGCTCTGGCAGTCTTGTTCGGCGTAGAGCAAGAGCGTTTTTAGCTGGTCAGCCTCCAGAGAATAATATTTTACGTTACGAATAAGGGCTGTCACTGCCTGAAAACAACATGTTAGCTTTAAGATATTTTCCTACGGCGACGGCTTAATAGAATACAATTATTTATTTCAGGCATAGTATATAATTTGTTAGTAACATTTTCATTTAGAATAGGTTCGTATACAGAACACAATGACACAACATCACATAATATTTATTTAATATATATAAAAACAGATTTTATTTGCCCAACCCGTACTAGGTTGTGCTAATCAAATCTAAAGTTGGACACAGGACTGTTGAAATTTAGAATTGGACAATCAAATTGCCAGCAACTATTGTTAGGATGCTGTTGTGGCTACTTCTGACATGAGTCATAAGCGATAATATTTTCTTCCGCATTATCGCTTGGAAGCCGTCTTTAAGGGGAAATAGAGGAACCCGTGATCATGTAAGGCATATCTATTCAAATTCATAATAATCCTTGGTTCTAATATAATCCTTTAAAATATGACAACTGACAAACCGGAAGCAGCACAACGAAATAATATAAAAAAACGGTAACGAATTTTACAAACAAGCCCAATATTTTAATGCTGCATGCTGTGTGTGCTACATGCTGTGGTTTAAAGAACATTTCTGAAAGTCACGGAAAATGTGGCTAATTTCCATATTATGCGAAATATCAACACATTAAAAAAATGTATCTTACCTTAAAAGCATTCCTTACTAAATTGTAATTATCATTCTGTTTGCTAATCTCAAACGTTGCATACTTATGCAGTATCGAGAATATAGTCTTTACAACATCTGCGACCATTTCTTCCAACAACGGCGTACTAACTCTAATAGTCCAAAGCGTCGCAATACATTTCATAGCTACTGTTGTCACTTTCACATGGTTACTCTTCAACGCGTCAACTAATAATGGTACTAAAGGGTCTACAAACGCCCTACAATCCATTCTCGGTACTTTTTCTCTTTTCAAAATAACGTACAAAATATTTAAACTAAATTCCACTAAGACGTGAGCGTTTGCTTTACTAGACGTTTTGACGTGTTTAGCTTGCACCTCTCTACTTCGCCCTGGAGCTTCGGGAATGATAAAACAATCTGGTTTAACCATTAGCATCTTTTCTTTTTGTTTTTCCGTAATGTCTCTTTTAGGTGCTCCCAACACAAACTCGGGTATGCTTTCAGACGCTATGCCATGTAGAAATATGAATAAAGACTCAATGTCGATAAATTTATTCGTAACTAGACCACTTGTTATATGCATGAGAGCTTCCTGGACTTTTAAAACCGTTTTCTTTGAATGATGATTCTGCAATGATTCTTTGAAGGGCAAGAGCAAGTTTATTAGGTACTTTTCTGTTATGTTTTGAGACACAATCATTAGTGTTACATAGCTCTTTTTACTTGGTTTCGCTTCCGGTGTTTTGTAGTGGAGTTTCTGTACTTCTTTTTCTTCCGACAAAGTTCCGAACAAATCACTAATGCATACGTTTAATATGTGGTGTAAATTATCATTCAAGTCACCAGCTTTAAATTCAGCTTTTAAAGCATCTAGTACAGTATGTATTGTCGCTACTAGAACATGTACTTGGAAGCCTCTTGTCAGTAATAAAGTCAAATGTTCTAATAGAATTCCCAAGTACTGAGGTCCAACAGTTAACATTATTTTCTTAACGATATCTCGGGCAGTTATCCTCACTTGTTTTAACGGCGACTTGAGGAAGGAACATAGTTTTATTATTATTCTGAAAACAAAAATACATCTTGCATCAAGTACCTAATTAAAAACAATCGCAAATTTCAATGATATAAACTAAGTTACAATTTCCAAAACTATACAATAGACTTACCCTGGTAACTGATATCTTAAAACATCTCCAGGCAATCTTTGCAATAATTTGACTAGAGCTAATGCAATGGGAACCCTCAGTAAATCTTCTTCCTGACGTTCTAGGCCTGTTCTTTTCCTATTTAATTTATGCGATTGTTCATGTTCCGTAATTTTACCTATAGTTCTGTAAAATAAATATTTTTAGCGCAATTTAATTAATAATAATGGCATAATATCACGGGAAAATAATACTACAGTATCATACCTGTTTAACTGAGGTAACAATCCAGCTGCTAACGATTTGATAATTCGTTTAGCAACTGATGGAGAGACAGTCGTAACTTTTTCAAATGCGGGCAAATCTGTTAGTTGTGTGCTTTGTTCTTCATTTGCCTTTTCAGAATCAGCTATTTTGAGCTCCTTGTCTATGTCTTGAAATGTTTCGTCGTTCTGTTCTTCTGTCCCATCGTTCAATACTGAATATTTGATAATCTCATCCATAGATTCTTCACCATTGTCGTTAGTTACTTTAGACGTTATTTTCACTTTCATGACATGTATATTAGTAGTCAAAGCTTTTGGAAGATCAATATTCTTTATTTTGGAAAAGTCGAAATGGAATGCGTCCAATATACCCACAATGATTCGAGTTAATTGTTTTTGATAGTCAGAAGAGTGCCTCATCTTGTTTAAGTATAGCTTCAAAATCACTTCATAATGATACCAAGGAAGCAATCTACAACAAGTGGAAACAACTTCTATGCACGCATCTATCAATGTGTTTTTGTCGGAATATTTGTCGTCACATAAATACATAAATGCTAGGGGAAGAATGAAATTTGTAAGTGTTCTTGGTGATGGGCACTTAGTAATCTTTTTAGCAACTTTGCAAAATTTCAAAAGAGCTCGAACGCGGCGATGCATCTGAAGATGACAAGAATTTTCGAAGAAATCAACTTCCCTATCTTCTTTATTTGTTAATGCCGCTAAATCTGACAAGACCACATCAGCATCAGGACATTCTCTTGCTAATTCACCCAATAGAGAAATGCTTTCATTTCTCAAAATATCGTTCTTTGTGTCTCTGATTCCAGTAGATATTAAAGCCAAAACAGTATCACGAACTAAAAATTGGCCATCATTGGTGGACCAATACTTCATAAGCCATTTTGGTAATATTCTTTTCAGGCACAAGCCTGCACTGTCTCGTAAACCCATGTCTTTTTCCGTTCTAATAAAAAAGAAGCAATTATTAACAATAAGAATAGCCAAATCCACATCAATTTCATTGTTTTCCGACAGTTGATAGATTTGTTTATAGGCGTCCAACCTTCTGTCGAAATCTGGTTGTTCAATCCACCTTTTGTTAAAAGCGTTCATTTCGGTTACTACATTAGCCATTCGTGACCAAATTTCTTTATTGTTAGAAGCATTTTCAGCTAAAGTGCTCAAAAGTTTTATTAGTAATTTCCTAACGTGCACAGGTCCTACTTTACTAAAAAGTACTGCAACGTGTTTAATATAAGCTTGTGGGTCTGTGCTATGTCCAAGTAAATTAATAATAGTAGTGACAGCATGTTCCATATTGTCTTCAGCCATGTTCATGCAAACTTTCTTTACTAAAATTGGCAATAACAAACTCAAGAGATCATCGCACATTTCTGGGTTAGCCACTAATTCTGTTACTCTTGATAAGATGAGAAGGTCTCTCTTGTTAACCGTGTTAGATTTGGCCGTGTTCGATATGCGACGTTTCATAACTTCTAAAATGCTAGCTATGTGGGAGACTAATATTTTGCTTCCAAAATTAATTTCATTACAATTGTCACTTTCCGTTTCGTTACAAACGTAATTAAAAGTTTGTAGGGCAACAATCTCTTTGTCTTCTTCATCTTCCGATAGTGTTAATAGCTTTTCTATCATATCTAAAATCATGTTGACAACTCCTGTGCTTGCTTTTGGTGCTAGCAATAATTTGAAAATTGCAGGAAGAGGACTGAGGGTCGAGTCTTTTTCTGAAGACGTAACTAATAAAATATAGTATCGGGGATTTTGACACCAAGAATTGAACAGTCTAAGCAAGGCCGTTGGAGTGTGTATACCTTCAATATGCAGTTTGGGTATTAAAGGCCATAATAAAGTTTCAAAGACTAGTCTTAACTCGTCCCTGGTCCAAGGATATTTGTCAAACTGATCAAATAACTTTCTTACAGTACTCAACGCCATAACTCGAATGTTCTTCATAACTTTCACATAGCCAATGTGTACCCTGTCTCCTTGAGCTAAAATAGCTGCGACTGTGCAACAAACTGCATAAAAAGTCTTGAATAATTGACATAGTAGTTCTTCTTTCATGTATCCTCCAAAATATTCACGGACAACTTCGAATAAATTAAGAATACTGTGCAATTTTCCAGGACTTGTCACAGATCTCAAATCTAAATTGGAAGTAATGTTATCGTTAATTTCTTTGGGCTCTAAAGTCATGTACTCCTTGAAATGCGCAAAAGCCATTTCAATAAACATTTTTAATTCAGTTTCAGTACACCCAGCCAAATATCTCATGATTAGTGATCTCCGAGTTTGCCCCCCACCTTTTTTCTCAGCCCCTAATTTAGATGTCATTTTACCGTACAATATTCTCAGTATTATAGGGATAACATGCTCTCTGTCTTCTGGTTGAATACTCTTAGCATCTTCAGTTATTTTAAATAGTGTTAGTTCATCTTTGAATTTTTTATCATCAACCAAGTTGTAAAGATTGTTCTTATATGCAACTATACTTTTGTTCTTATAATTTATAATACAATCTAATGCGTATTTTTGAAGACCAGAGTTCTTATGTTTCAAAAATTCCATGAAAAGCTCCCAAAATACAGGTTCTTTATGAAGAGCTCGTGGATTCTTAAACTGTGCTAATACTTGCATTATGTTTATTAGAGTTTTAAATACCATTTTTCCTGAAAACGTTTCTTTGATTTCATCACTTTCTTCATTTATTTCTTCCGAGGTTTCAGTTTCTTCATCTACTTCTTCTGATTTTTTTTCATCAACTTCCATTTCAGTATTAATACGAACTTCCACGTCAATTTTAAGAGCGTTCATGTTGTCATTTCTTCTGTATTCTTCTTCAATAAAATTTAAAAATAGTACAACTACATCACGATTCCTCGCTTCACATGCTTGAATACAATTTGTCATTACTTTTAAAATTAAATTTCTGTAGTTATAAAAATCCAGTCTTTCATCTATGCTATTGTATTCTGAATACAAATCTTGCAACAGGTCACAATTGGTATCAATTTCGTCGTCAAATCGGAACTGTTTTGGGTTTGACCTTGCATTGACAAAGGACAATCTGAGTGCTTTATAAAAAGTTGGCCAGAACTCGTCTACTGATAAAGCATTACCATATCCCGCGACGAATTCACCTACTGGTTCCCAGAGTAACTTGAAATTCATATATAAAACACCCAACATGTAATTTAACGCGAACAAACCGAATTCTCTTTCTTTAGCTAAAGCATACTGTGTAGTATTAAACGCCATCTTCTGCAACATGCTTATTTGCGTTCTATATTCTTGTATAGACGGATTAATCGATTCTACAGCAAAGCATTTGCTGAATATTGAAAACTTCTCTGTTTCGCCTCCAACATGGACAGTTTTGTTCAGTTCTTCGACGCTTTCGAATAATTTGTAAATATGTGTCGTCAATAGTCGTACCTAGAATCAATACCATTTGTCAATACCTAGGAGAAATTAATACAGAGTCATGGACAACTAAGTAACAATCGTAATACTTACAATATGAAATGGAGACGAAATGTTACTTTTCAGATATGAGTCAACCAATGACAAAAATGGAAAAGTGAGTCCATTCTCTTGCTCATATGCTGTTAAATATAAATCTACGAGATGCAAAGCTGCCAAATAATTGGGATCTGCAGCACAAGGTAGTATCACAGGGAGTAAAGCATCAATATTGCAAATTTCTTTCAATTTTCTGCAACTGGAAATGTGTACAGCACTTTCCAAAGCATTTGCCAAAATAAATAGGATCTTTCTAGAACGCTTTGATAAAGGTGTCGTATCATAATATAATTTGTTATCTCGTAACTGACTTTCCAGATTGTAGCTTGTCAGTAAGTCAAGTAATTTCGTAATGAGTTTATTCAATGATTTAACGCAGTAGTCAACATCAATTTTTTCAATGTGTGGTATACAGAACAGCATGTTTATCAATTTGGTGGGGTTTTCAACAATGTTGCCTATTTCGTCATTCAAGGCATTGGTAAAATGTTCCATAAATAGCGCTAGATTTGTTCCAAAATCTATAGGATATTTCACCCATTCAAACAGCCTTATGCCATTCTTTGATAAAGGTGATTTTGCTAAACATATTTTAGTCAACGTCTTCATTGCTTCTTCGTCGAAATTCGACTGGATCACAAAATTTATAAAAGGTGGTAAAATATGCATGTCAAATTGAGAATAATCAATGACATTTTGAACAAAGTTTATTAGAATTTTCCTATATGGCAGAGGTAACAAAACTTTTATTATTATTCCTGCATGTTCTTGAGCAAGGGAAATATTTGTCGAAAGGAGTAATAATGCGCCTATTTGAGAACAAACTTCCAATACACTTTCTGCAGTCTGCTCACTTATAACTTTGACTAAAAGGAGCACAAACTGTGGAGGATTTACTAAGTACTTTCCTTTTTGATGTTGAATAACTTGACCTGCTATTCTTAAAATGTATTCCAGTCCTTTATTATCATCTTCATCTTTAAGAATTTCTTCTACCACCTTCTGAATACAGTTCCAAAAGATTGTATACTCCTTAGGAGATATAGTTTGTAAACAGTCTTCAGCAGTTTGCGTAAGAACTTTGAAAAGGATTTCTTGATGTATTTTTTTGTCTTTTAAAACTTCAAACAGAACAGGAAGAAAAGTTTCAACACAACTGTGGAATTTCCCACTAACTCCTCTCAATATTTCAAAGATTAGGTGACCACATCCAGTTATAGCCTGAAAAATGAATACCATAATTTTTATATGAATTCTAATCCTTAAAGTACACTTGATTTGACAAAAGGGTATTTTTACACAGTGTTTGTAATAAAAATGTTATCACAATTTAGTTGTATCAAAGATATTCATGGAAGACCATAAAATACAATATTTATCTAAAAACTATGTCACATAACTAAAACAAAACCTAACCTAATTTTTTTAAAGTTTTTAGAGTAAGAAATAGTACTCACATCATTATTACTTAGCAAATAATTCAAAATAAGCTCTATAAACTTTTTCTTGTCCTTTATATCTCTAGCCACAAAGGCGAAGCTTTCAGCTGCAAAGTTGTTGATATACTGTGGCTGGGATTCACTTAACAATGGAATAATCCTTTTTAACACTGCAGCAATATCTCTTTTCAAATATGGTTTTAGGATTTTAAACAAAAATGCTAAACAGATTAATGTCCATTCCAATCTTTCTGCATCTTTTGTTTTTAATAGCTTAATAAGAATATCCAAGAATTTTGGAAAGTGAGGGTAGAAGTCATCTCTTAAATCTTTTGCTAGAGACACTAGAATCCTGGAATATAAAAATATATGAAAATATCTATGAGCAAACAGTTTTTGTGAGTTACAAAATATTTTTCTAATTTTCCTTTTTACGATGCCAAGTGATAGGGCGAAGAAGTTGTGTGCCTGGCGATAAGTCACATGCCTCTCCATAACAGTTGCAGTGCCACTCAGAGCTTTGAATCGCAAAGAAGAATGAATGGCACTGCCGACGGTCCCTGTCACCCTCCTGGGACATAAGTTGACAAATCCCATGTACATGTAGTTTTACCAATTTTTTTAATGACTTGCCTAGCAAAAGAACATATATATACAGAGTGTAATCTTTAAGTGTGCCTAGGAAATTATTCCATAAATATGAGAGAAATCAAAAAGCTTTAAACTGGTAATGAAAATATGTAACCTAATGAATAAATTAACATCAATAACTTTTAAAAATAAAACTAGAAATATCCAAAATTTTAACATTAAACACTCCCCATACTTTGAAATGTATAAAAATATAAAAACTAAATATAATATGTAATGAAATAATTAAAACTAAAGCCTCTCTACGAATGTCATATTAAATATGACGTTCATAGAGGCTTTAGTTTTCCTACTGTAAGAGGTAAGTTATTAAATTTGACTCACTTCTACAACAAATAGAAGTAGCTGGTACCTAACATAGATCAGATTGAATATAAGAAGAATCAAGTATATGTATAACATAACGCAACTTACTCCAATAAGGGTTGAAGACACAGTGAATCTTCCAAATTTAAATATTTCTCCAATATATCTAGAACTTCATCTTTTCTATGCACTAGTTGTGGCACTGTTACAACCCCAAAAATTTCTTTGCGAAACTTTTTAAAATTGTCAGTCAGATTTAGCGCAAACCATTTTTGTACAGCCACATTAAAATATGTTTCATTTTCATCAGGATGTTTTGTGTATGCATGTTCTATATGGTATAAAGCTCCATGACGAATATCAATCGCATTAATGCGTTCTGCAAATGGTATGAACTGCAATAAGGCAAATATTTAGGTGTTAAAAAAGAAATTTAGGACGAGATATATATTTTTTGAACATGCTAGTTAGTGGCAGAAAATATAGATTGCATTGTTTCATATGTTGACAATTAGTAAATACTGAGTTTATTAGTTACTTTCCTAACATCAGGAACAGGGTCAGACAGTACAGAAGGATCATTATTAAAACTATAGAAAAATTTCCAAAAATTTTAGCTTTTGCTATAAATTGTTTTAAATAATTATTTCAGATAAATAATAGATCTAAATGAAACTTTATTGTCAATACTCTTTAAACTCTCTGTTCATACCAATTATCCATAAATTAAAAATATTGATAACATCATTTAAAAAATATATTTTGTCCCATTTTCATTGCGGTCCCTTGGGTACAACCTAACCAGATATAATCTACAAAATATTGAAAAGAGGTTAGAGCAGTTCTTTAGGATTTTTCGATGAAATTCATCGTAACCTTAAAGTGATTTTAAACTTACTCGAAATGTATTCGTAGATTTGTGTTTTACAGGTTTGCTCTTCATTTCGATACTGTAAAGGCAACTTTTCTACATACAAAAAGTTTCTATTTTTTCAAGTGCTCGTAATTTTCTATATAATTTATTTTAAAAATAAACACAACACTAAACACCTATAACACGTGCACTTGACATCCTGTTCCTGTGTTGACATCTAAATGTCAATGTCGATTTTTTTTTAATTAAGAGTTTTGGCTTGGATACAAACACTTTTAGCCATGAATTCCTCATTTATTGTTTTCCATTGTGGTTCTACAGCATTGTGGGTCGCATTAGAATCGTATTCCAGAACGTGAATCAAGTATCGCCATGATCATCAATCAACGAAACATTGCTTGTGCATTAATTCCAGTCTTAAGCATCTCGTTTATTCTTAAATAGTATTCAGCACTGTACTAATTAAAAAGGCGCCAAAAAAGTCGCTAAATTTTCTTGTCGGTAAATAGAAACAAAATGTAGCTTTTGTTGTCAAAATGTCGGTTAATATCATAAAAGTTAAAAAATATATAGTTTCTAGCAGGACTAATAAAACTTTAGCCGAGAAATTCAACAACACATTTACTTTGCTAAATTTCACTTAGTTAAGTAGGTAAAGCAAGTCAAAGTTTTGTTGTGTTTGTACTTTGGACCGTTATAAATACAATTAGTCAAGATAGTTTGTACTTTGTATTTCAATATAAAAAATGAGTTTAGAATTTTAACATTTTTTCAAAAATATTTTGCAGTTTCCAGCTGCGCAGCTAGCAAGACATATAGTATAGTGACATTCAAAGACCTTGAAAAAAATCAACGAAAACAGAGCTGTCATATTTTTCTAATTTGTGGACTGTCAACAGGCGGTGTTAAGGTTAGCGATTTTTATAAATTAACAAAAAATATTTTAAAAATTTTTCGTTCAATTCTTACGAAGCACTTACTAATTAAGTCTCGATGCTCGCTAGATTTGTAAATGCGTTGCCGACCAGGTTATCCAATCGGATAACCCAATTTTATTTCCAAGGTATTTTTGTTTTGTTTTTTATTCTCTATACTGTTATCTATAATGACACGTCTACCTTTACATTTACTATCAAAGAACAAATAAAATTACGCGACAGCTAAATGTTATCGCTGTTTTTCATCACGTTATATTGTAATTTTATTAATTAATGCAAATATAGTTTTAGCACGGCAGCAAAAGTCGCACACCCTGTCCGACTTGCACATTGGCGCCAGAATGGACGTGCAAATATTGCCCGCGCTGACCGACAACTATATGTACCTGCTTATAGATAAAGCAACTAGTGAGGCCGCTGTAGTGGACCCAGTTATACCTTCCAATGTTATAAATGCTGCTAAAGAATTAGGAGTAAACATTACTAAAGTGCTGACTACACATCATCACTGGTAAGCAACATTATTTTAATGAGTACCTTACTTGTTTACAGTTGATTAAAATTGCCAATTAAGGGATTCCACATAATCAACATACATAAAGCAACCAGTACCTAAACATTGTATGTACTTACCAGGCCATGAAGGAAATAGGTGTTAATCATAATTTTTCGCTACTATGTGGTAATAATTCTCCCAATTGCAAGGACAATGACAAATTTAATCTGTGGTTGTGGACTAGCTTTTAAATACAAAATTTCTACTAAAACTTAAACTATTTAGTCTCTGAAATAGTTACAAACTGCACATTATTGATGTACTGTGAGAACTTAATGAGCGCACACTACGTTTTTTATCTTTTTATAAATATAGAAAGATTAGTTTCTACAATTGTTTTAGAACTTCAGCTAAATTACTAATTTATACTTCCTTTCGATCCATTTTAAACAAACAAGTCACTGATCCGACCATAGACCGTTTAGTGATGGACAATTGTAATTAATTAATCCATTTGTAGTGGGTACAAATGGATTAATTAATTGAATGAATTGATTTGTTCAATTGAGTAATACTAGCGATTTTCCTTACATAACCTATATAAGCGTATTTAAAATTTCAATTTAAATCCTTCAAATCCTTACTTTTAGATACTTGTTCGATTGCGTTGGAAATATTCGATTTAATAATCGATTACTAAACTTTAATAGACTAAACCAAATGTTTTTTTTCTAACAGCACTATGTAACCATAGGCAAGTCATAGATGTATAGATGAAAAATAACCTCACTTTTGGATTACCATTTTTCAAACACGATTTTACTATGCTATTCAAATGAATATTGTTGGAAAAAGTGATGAGTTATATTTACCAAATATATTTGGAAGATTTTGAAATATATGAAGAAGTGTTACTTATTCGATTTATTGAGTGGTTGCTTTAGAATTTTAACTAAACACTTTTGTTTACCTTTTGTTCAAAATGGATTGAAACAGACTGTAGTAGAAGTTCCATAATATTTTATAAACATTCTTCAGAGGGTGCTCACTGCCCATATATTTTAATAATACTTATGCGAAGGCACTGGACGCAACCAGAGGACATAAAACTGTCAGAATCTGGAAGATCCTACAGCTCTCTAATGATGTTGACCATGGCTTTGAATTATAATTAGTGGTGATCATAATAGATCAGTTTATGGTAGTGGTGATGAGAATCCCTGCCCCTGGGTATGGGCCCTGAATGAAGCCGCCCTAATAATAATAATATTTTTGTGACTTTGAATTTGTATGCGCAAGGTTGATAGGGAAGTCATTTACTGTACCTAAGATGTAATAGATGAGGAAATTCATTTAAGGTTGTGTGAACTGCATAGGGGTACAATAATACCCACGAGGCTCAATTTACATTGCTGTAGAATTAGATAGAAGTAATTTTATTGTAACCATAGTGTAACGAACTTTATGTCAATTGTGTACGGGAGTTCCCTCGCCGGGAGCATTCTTTATAACAGTTTAAATTCGAGCATTACAATGCACAACCTGTAATGATACAATTTGTAACATTCGGTCGCTCCCTTCAAATTCACTTAATATTTTATTTAAATTGAGCCAAAGGGCACGTTCCCATTATATCGTAAGGTCTTATTCAGAGTGACGGCGGACACGGGTGCGGGTGCGGGTGCGGCTGCGGGTGTGGGTGCGGCCGCGGGTGCGGGTGCGGGCGCGGGTGCGGGTGCGGGTGCGGGTGTGGGTGCGGGTGCGGGTGCGGATGCGGGTAAATCAAAAGTTCGTAGACGCTCATTGCGTTCACAGTGGCCGCGCGCGCCAGTCGGCGCCAGTCTCGAGACCTTTCACAGTGCTTGGTCTAGCATCTAGCGTCTGTTCGCTATTTCGACGTGTGGATCTACCCGCTCGTATCCGCTTCGGATACGAGCTGTTGAAAAAGAAGACGTCAAGACACGCGCGCCCGCACCCGCCGTCGCGCCCGCGCCTGCACACCTGAATGAGCCTAACGTTTTTTTTATCGTTGGACGAAAGTCGCGTCTAGCCTGTTCCCATATCACGACTATCTGTCGTGACTGTGTTGTGAACGTTTATTTTAACTTTGAGCGACTGGGAACGCGCACTAAGTTATATTATGAATTGGGCTAAAAATTAACTAACAAAGTCAAAGAAGAAGTTCTATAGGTAAAATAAATTTACCCTTGAAAACGCCACATTTACATTACATTAGCTACTGCTTGTTCACTACGCTGACTTCCCTGAGAAGAACGAGCAAGAAACTAGGGATTGCTCTTTTCAAATAAATTTATGTGCTATGGAATAGACTTTGAATCTAATTTGTGTGGAATTCTGCAGCTGTGTCGTCTTTCCATACATCTTTATCTAACACGTAATCTTCAATTTTGTAATATGACTTTTCAATCAAAATATTTTTAATATAGTTTTTAATCTTTGTTCCCCATAAAAGAGTCGTTTACCTTGGTTAAACGAAATCGTGGTACCATGAGTTTGGACTTAAGGTTAATATTATGGATATCTTCTTTCTTATTGAAATTATGTATATTTTTACGGGCATATAAAATATAATGTAAAACCCCATAAATGTTACTATGAAACAACATAACCCTGCCTTACAATTTTTGTAAAGTATTAACATTTATGAATAGCATGCTGCCCCCAAAGAACATGTTTTTTTTTCTTTATAGGTACCTACTGCATTTCTGTAATGTATTATAGTAAATGGGTTAAATGGATATGATGCTCCGAATCTGGAGTTCCACTCCCGTTCTCCATCCGACATCCATCCGAAACCACTGTCAAATAAGTAAGTAATACTCGTACGGATGTCGGAGTAGACCCCTGCTTGTGTCATTTAGCTCAAGCTAAAGCTGTCAGTTAACAGCAGGTGCGGGACCCGACCTGCGTCCAGGGTTGTCGTCTCGTCTATATTAATACATGGAATTACACCCACCGCGTTCCCGATCTGACACGCGGCTGACCCGTACCCGCTATCAGTGTATTTCACGCTTAATTGTCTAGATCACTGAATAATGAATTGCCTTGAAAAACTTTTAACTTTAAAATATTATTGTAGATAAGACCATTCAGACAAGGGATGCCGCAGATGTCCGCATATTTTTAAACCATTCAGACTACGGATGCCGCAGATGTCCGCATATTTTTAAATATCTGCTTCCGCATCCAACATTTGAATTAATCGATGCTGAGTTTTTGAGCAGGCCCCACTCAAAGCGCGTGGCTGAGTACTAGTGCTAATTAGCCAATCAGCAGCTTGATTTTGATTGCCTTTCCCGATCGGAAACTGCGCCTTTTTTGTGAGTCGAGGCGTATAATATTGCGGATGGGATCCTTACCCGATCGGATCGATATCGATTTAAATTAAAATAAGAGCCCAGGGATCGAGAACTGGCAGCGTGTATTGCAGGCAACGACCTGTTCATTTTCTAAACGCATTATTGAGCTTACGTTGAATTACGAAGTTTTTCATTCAAGATATTATAATATAGTAGATATTATCTTATAGGATAATAAGAGCTCTATTTGCAAAAGGCTGCAAACAGGTTGACTGCATGTATGCAGTTAATGCTTATAATCAACTTCATGCAGCCGAGACCACGACTGCATGAAGTTGATACCGACTTTACGCATTAACTGCATGCAGTCGAGGTCTCGGATAATGACTTCACGCATTAATTGCACGCAGTCGAAACCAACTTCATGCAGCCGAGATCGATTGCATGCAGACGGCTGCAAGAAGTTGATTAAGACGTCACGGATTAACTGCAAACATGCAATCAATCTATTTGCAGCTTTAAGGACGACTCACGGCTCAACTATACAAAAATTAAATGTTAATAAATCTCGTAATATTTCTATGCCTTCTATCTTTCATCTCTTTTGTGATAAAATTATGTAAAATTATTATCTTTTATTTATTTAAATCATTAATTTTAACGATAATTCAATGATCATTAAATCCACAACGATCCACATTTACTCACAATTTTTTATTCATAAATCCGCACCTGCAGATTTCAACTATGAAAAATTCGCATCCACGTCTGCAGATATTGTTATAACTACGGAACCCACATCTGCGGCATCCCTGGTTGAGACCAATCTCAAGTTTGTAACTGTGATCTGTTGTTTATTTTAAACTAATAGATCGACTTACATTAAATCTCAGATGAAGTTAGTCTTAGTTATTTATGTTTTTCTTGTTTTATTTAATATTTCAAAGTATGCATATATGTACGTGATTAATATGACCAATCTTGCCTTTTACTTCTTACATTTTCTTATTTATTTATTTTTTTTTACAAGGGATCACGCTGGAGGAAATGAAGACCTCAAAAAAATGCTTCCTAATGTAGAAGTGTATGGAGGAGACAACCGTATTGGAGGACTAACACACATGGTGGACCACGGCACAAAATTTAATGTAGGCAGCTTGAATGTACAGTGTCTATTCACACCGTGCCACACTTCAGGGCACATCTGTTACTTTGTATCGCCACCTGGAGAGGGAAAGGAACACGCTGTTTTCACTGGTATGTCCTAAAATTGTTGGTTGTCTCTATTACAACAATTCAGTAACACACCTTATGCCAATACAAGTTTTATTAACCACACCGTTCATTCTTAGGGTACACAGACCATTACCACACACTGGGATTACGCAATTATTTTATTGTTGCGCATTTTTTATTGGTTTAGTTTTTAACCATCCATATATTTTGACTTTACTTAATTGTTATTAATTTTCAATAATCATAATATTTTAAGTTATAATATTATGTTACGTGATTGATTACGTTATGTAATGCTACACTAAATTATTATATTGGGACTATATTATATTGGGATGGTCCTGTAAAAATAGCTATACTTATGTATGAAATAAATAAATAAATAAAAATAATATCATTTTCAGGTGACACGCTATTCCTGGGCGGATGTGGCCGTTTCTTCGAAGGCACACCAGCACAAATGTATAATGCACTTATAAACATTCTATCTCAACTACCCGAAGAGACTAAAGTGTACTGCGGTCACGAATATACCCTACAAAACTTAAAGTTCGCAGCATTCGTCGAGCCAAGTAACGTGAATATCATGAAGAAGATGAAATGGTCAATGGAACAGCGTGAAAAAGGATTACCGACTGTAAGTAATAAATTATTAATTTGCAATTATTACGTCCCATCTCTGGCTTAGCTATCACAGTAAATGCTCATGTGTCCCACAAAATGTTTTGCTCGTATTATTTTTTTTACAACCAGGGTTGTTGCGAATATCAGTATCCGCATCCACATTCGCGGATATTCGCGTCGTGACCTTACCTAAAGGGGCTGGGATTACGGCATGATGGAATAATTTAAAAACAGACACAGACTGCAAATCGAAAAATTAGCTCAGGGGGTCGATTTAGAACCTTACGATAATTCAGTTGTCGACCTTATTTCTTTTCAATTTTATTCACAACACCCAAATCGAACGTCAATTTGTCGTATTCAAACCGAACTATAATGACGTCACACTCGTACGATTACTGGAACTTCTCTACCGGGAAAGGCTACAAACGTTATTCGGAACACAGTTATCGAATGAAAGTTACCGAACGTCTTATTGTTTAAAGGAAGAATGTAATGTGGAAATCTTATTATTTTAAATAAAATCTGGATTTTGTTCAATTTTATTATTTATTTTAATGCTAGACTAACGAATTTCTATCTTTAGGCCCACCGACTAACCCCGTAAACACTGTTGGATAACGATATCTGGGGGTCTACTCTCGATCTCCGTCCGAAACAATTACTGTCAAATAAGTAATATTCGACAAAATTAAAAGACAAGTATCAAGTATGAAGCTTAATTCGCATCACGCGTCTTTGATTTGGTCAAGTATTGCTTATTTGGCAGTAATTGTTTCGGACGGAGATCGAGAGTAGACCCCCGTATCCGAATCCGAATCGAATGTTTAACTCGGAATGTTCTGAATAGCTCGGAAAGCACCCTTCGATTCGATACGATATCCAATCGAACGAATCGGTTAAAATATCGAAGAGTTCTGGATCGGGGTCCAGCAGCATTAGCATGAGCCCGAAGACAAAAGTTATCTCTTCTTCGAATTGTCAATTTTCTCATGAAAATCTCGGGAAATTTGACAGTTCGAAGAAGAGATAACTTTTGTCTTCGGGCTCATGTTAAGCCTGCAGCAGTCGTTCGTAAGGTGCTTACCAATTGCTGATTTTTTGACGATCGACACGTGTGATCAAACGAAACGAGTAAATTTGTAAGTAACAGACGATCGATACCGTATTTTCGTACATCGATACGTTTTGTGAATGATCAGAAAATGGAGCAACTACGTAGACATCTTTACCCTTGATAAAATTCCAATATGATTAAAATAGGCAGATTGATTGATTTTATGCAGGTTGATTTTTTGTTAATAATGCCATAGAGTGATTAAAACAATCAAAGCTGCACATTTTTCACTATTTTTTTAAATATATACAATCAGCATCCGCAACCGCATCCACTGATCTGAAAAACTGCATCAGCAACAACCCTGGAACTTGTCTTTACAGCATGTGCTAATAATTGTTTTGTTATTTGTATAATAGATACCGTCAACAATAGGCGAAGAGAAAATGTATAATCCATTCATGCGAGTGACGGAATCCACTGTAATGGAGCATGCTGGATTACCAGACCCTGTCTCCACAATGCAGTTAATTCGCAGCGAGAAAGATAACTTCCATTGATATTTCATATAACCATTCAAGTAGATTTAAGTGGTGTATTTGCTGAATATTTCACAAAATGGACGTATTGTTATTATTATCAGAACATTTCAACATGTATATATAAATCCAAACTAATCATTAATTAGAATTATCATATAATAAAATTAATGAATTAGAATTTACGGTGCTTCCTCTAAATATTTAAATTGAGGTCTTTATTACCAACACAGAGCATCAAGTGGATCACATTATTTATGCACTTAGTTTACTACAGTCAACAGCATGCATAGTTTCACAATCAATATATGATAAGAATGACCCAAAGCGTAAATGGCTGTGCTGTTAACTGCACCTTACAAAGTGAAAGAAGCAAAATCCCGAGTACATGTTACATCTGTACGTACAAGGTATATGTTAATCGTGACCTTGAAACTTCGGGAACAATCTCATCCGAGGTCAAACATTTTTTCTGTCATGCTTTAAGAAACATTTAATGTTCCAATTTTTTACTAAACAAGGTCCGTCACAACATGCTAAAAGATACTCAGTTGCCTGTGTTTTATGACTTTTGCGTGTATGATAAAAACAGTAAAATACAATTGTGAAAAAGCAATTGATAATTTGAAAATGGTCTTGGTGAAATGTCTTATTCTTATTTCATAGTTATTATAAATTAAGTAGTTATTAATATTAATAAACTTTTTGAACAAATTTTTTATTTTGCTTTTCAACTAGGTATCAAGATTAGGATCTTGGGTTGGGTCCACATTGAACTGGATCTTGATACCTGGGTCCATTGAACTATAAAAGATATAATTAAATTCGGTTGGTTGAAGTACACACGCTAGCACATTAAGCTACACATTGACATATCTTGTTCCATTGCAATGGAGGTGATTTTCGAACAAAAATGTGTAGTCTGATGTGCCGTTATCCGTACATAGCTCATACTAGTAAAGTACAAGCCAAGTTGGTTGGAATTACATGAAACCAAAACAGTATTTACAAAAGTTATTAATTTAATTTACGACTATTTACTTCAAAATAAATTATCCTAACTTAAAGCTGACTATCACAAGAGGCGATATTCTCTAACTGTCATTGTTCTTTCTTTATGTATGCGGACATCTCTTCTGCATATTTTTCTTTCGACCTTTCAAACATAGCCACATAGACCTGCAATAAAAATGGACAGTTTAATATACAATGCAACATTAACACATTTTGTGCAATATGACCAAATATTTTACAAGTAAAATTTCTGAACGACTGTAGTATATTACTATCGTTTTTCTTTTACACTATCCAAAAGTTTTTACACTTGTTACATAATGTTCTATAAACCTAAACTTTTCATGCAATCAAATAATCTATATAAGATATGAATCTATACGATATGACTCAAATGTTTTTTCTAGGAAAAACAAAGATTTTATGTATACAAAATAATATTACACCTCTAAAAAATAGGGTAATTTATTTCCATCATTTTCGTCAGACATGTTTTCGAATTAAATCTAGGGCTAGCACGACAGGGTGCGAGAGCGACTTAAAGCGCGAGATACTGCTATTGTAGCATACAGTAACCCGCGCTTTACGTCGCTCTCGCGCAAGTCGCGCTCTATCTAGGCGTGTTAGTCCTACAAGTGCAGAGTTATTGAAGTTTTCACTCTTTATTTTTCCTGTTAAGAGTTTGATAAGTATACGTCTATTCGGTGGGACCGTCTACATAGTGTGTGATTTAGTGTTGCCAATCCATAGGCCACTATCGATACCTAGGTAGCTTAGGTAGGTCTTATGCAATAGTATCGATACCATAAAATTATCAATACTATTGATAACTTGCAATACTATCGATAGTATTGACCCTGACTATTGCAAAAACAATCGATAGTATTGATTCTGAATATCGCATGAACAATCGATAGTATTGATTCTGAATATCGCATGAATTATCGATAGCATTGCCCTGTCGATAGTTCTGTATCACGCAAAAGTATCAGATACATTATAAACGCATAATAGAAAACGTTGTCTTGTGAAATTATATTGAAATTGTAATTCAATATTCAGCGGTGTTTTGGTAGTTTGGAAGTAAGTTTTAAGGCCCATTTAGATGGGGAGAGTTTCTCGCACGCTTCGAGACGAAAACTCGTAGGCGATTCTCGTAAGCAATAATCGCCATAAGCTTATCGTATCTTAATGTTTACATTCAGGCAAGAACTAAAATCTCGCCTACGATTATGTCATACGAGACTCATAAGCAACTTAATCGCCTCCTCGACTGTTTACACTGAGAAATATGTAGTAAGGAGATTCTTGCTTACGAGTTTTCGACTTGTCTAAACACGATCTCGTATGACATTTTTTCAAGTTCATACGATTATCGTACAAATCGGTTCGAACCGTTTTGAGTGCGAGAATTGCCATTCGAGTTCAGTGATTACTGCGGTATTGACTATGGATATATCGAAATGACGCACGGTGGATCGAAAATCGTCTGTAGAAGACATAGGATCTCGATGTCTTAAATGTTATTTTTTTTGCTGGAAATGACTTCTGCTGATCATTACTATTCTATAAAATGTCATATGAAGTAATTGTGTGCACAAATGGAAGAGTTATAAATTATAACTCTTCCATTTGTGCACACAATTACTTCTTCAATAATCAATAAAATCAATCAATCTTGTTGCAGGGCAGATTAGAAAGGAGAACCCTACTGTTGACAGTTTAATTTCAAATTTGAAAAAAGTTTTTTTGAAGTCACCAAAAAGAATTAAAATCTTTAAAGAAATTTGTCCGCATTTATCTTTACCTCCTGCACCTGTAATTACTAGATGGGGTACTTGGCTTCATGCAGCATTTTATTACGCTAAGCATTTTCATGAAATTAAGTCTGTATTGTCTGTGCTGAATAGTCAGGAGGCAAAGTCAATAGAAAATGCTTTACACATTTTTAATAATAATGACAACATAGAAGATGATTTAAATCGCATTTACGAAAATTTTGCAATAATACCAACAGCTTTGACAGCACTTCAGAAACCCGATCTTTCTCTAATGGAATCTTTTCAAATATTCGATACAGTAAGATTACATTTGAGATGGGCAAATTGCGAGAGCTTAGAAGATAAAATGGAAAAAATCATGGATAGAAATCCTGATTTGGACACTATTAGAAATGTAGCAGAAAACATTTCTTCTTGCAATAATGACGAGGAGGAGGAAGTATTAAAATTTGCCAACCTCACCTCAGTTGACGTAGAGCGTTCTTTTTCAATGTACAAATGGATTTTAGACGTTCGAAGAAATTCATTGAAGCCAGAAAATATTGAAAAGCTAATGGTTATATACTTTAATTCTCATAAAATTTATTCAGTAATATCGGGAGCGAACACTTCAAATCTTAGTGGTACTTTGAATGAATCGGACAAGGAAAATGATTCTGATGGGCAGTGTGAATAATGTATTAATTATTTGTATTGTGAATTAATGTAAACACTAATAAAAGTTTTATGCTAATTAACTTTGTTTTATTTGTCTTATCTATCTCTGAAGTTTTTATTATTATTTATGTGTCATATTGATCGCCACACATAAGAAATCCCGGGAAGGTCCATATTAATATCTACATTTCGATGCAAGTACATAAATAACTCTACCTAATTCCGACCTCTGGTTATAATTTTTATGAGAAAAAAATGTATGGAGCTGACATGAAAAATGAGGATATCTCTGGAATCGCAAGGTTGGCCGTTATATCCTTGCACATTGTTATAGTACTATTTATTTGTGAATTTGTGACGTACTTAATATCGCGGCATCACTTGCGATTTTTTTTTTAAAAATCTTCAAAATTTAAAAATAATAAAAAAATGTTTATGATACATTTTAATGCTAAAATATGGCTATACCAAGTGTAATTTACAATATTTTTTATGCTTAGACCAAAACATTTTAAGAAATCACAGAGTCGTATTACCTACTTATTTTAAATGACATGGTAATTATGAATTACGTACTATGTAATCTTGTCTAATGCCTCAAGTCCACATTAGCTAATGATTAATAAAACTTAATACCTATATACC
>NW_020654051.1:8010770-8015061 GCF_003589595.1 Hyposmocoma kahamanoa | reverse complement strand
CGTCGGTTTGTTTGAAAAAACAAATATACGCGATTTAAATCCGGAAAAACTAGTTTCATTTCCTATGACAGTATCGATTATTTATGCAATAGTCAGGACCGATAGTATCGATTATTTAAGCGATAGTCAGGCTCGATACTATCGATAGTATTGCAAGTATTCAATATTATTGCTATTTTTATGCTATCGATAGGGATATCGTTATTAAAGATGATTTTCAAGGTCAACTATCGATAGTGAAACTCGATTTTATTGCAACACAAGTGTGATTTTTTACAAGGATGAATATACCCCCTCTATTTTGTGTAGAAACCATTTGAAACAAGTAACTGTCATAGTATGACACTTAAAAATACTGATGGCGCTTACACCAGACAATAATGTTGATAAACCAATAAATTAATAATAATAATAATCTTAATTTCTCTCCACTGTTACACAAATTGAGTACAAAAACATGCTGGAATGTAAACTGGCTGAATAAATCTATGTCTTAGGGCTTCCAGGTTCAACACAAACTCATTGCTTTATTAAATTTACCGTACTTAGGGTCGTATTGTAGAACTCTACTCAATGCTCAAGTCAGGATTGCACTGGAAACACAAGCACTGGAAATACGAACCTAATGGCAGGGAGTTGAGTATGATTTCGAGTGCTTTAAACCATACTCAAATCCTGACTTGAGCATTGAGTAGAGTTCTAAAATACGACCCTAAATCTATGAAATTTACATTACAATGAATTATCAAATTATATGTTTTATTATCCCCAAAGTGCAAAGAATCACTTACAGACTTGGTTTATTTTTCTAGTTTTTTATTTATTAATTAATATTATTATTTTAATGCACATGTAAGGCGATAAAGTGGTTTTGATTTGGGAACAAAATTCCAGACTGCAGTATGACTGATTTATAAGTTATTATTGAAAATACAAATAATTTAAATACAGAAATAATGAAATATGTTTGTTTTTATTACAGCTTTTCATGCGCTTGCATGAAAATTTGCCAATATTAAAATCTGGTTGAAAACTGGGCATTCTTTCTTGCAAGTAAATATTTATCAATGTGGTTGTCAACATTTTCAACCCCTTTTCACTACCGAATGAATGGAACAATTTTGAAAAAATTAAACAAATTAATAGAACAGACTCATTACAGTAGTATGTATTGTTTATTCTGCACTTTAAATTGATAATTATATGATCCGTGGTTAATAGTCCCAGCTCCTGTATTAGTACACCTATTCTAGCCTACAAAGATAATTATAATGTAGTTTCAAAATATTTGTGTATAGAAAATTGCAGCTAAGAAAAGTCAAAGCATGGATGAACAAAATAAACCAATGTTTAACTACTTTGACCAGAAGAGAAAAAAGTGGATTGCACATGGCATGAGGGGCTTAAGAAATCAAAATTCACACAAGACATTCAAACTCACCCGTTTCTCATCATTAGAGAGTGCTCTCCAACGGGAAGCCAACTGCCTAGTTACTTCTTGCTTGGTGGGCTCAGTTCCAATCTCAGAGTTAGCCTCTGCTACCACAACAGGTCGTTGCTCTTGGCAGAATTGGAAGAAAGCATTGCACGGCTTTTTTGGTGCATTTGGATCTCTTTCAGGCTGAAATTATAAAATAGGTAGCTGTCAGTTTTATAGGCTTGTATGTACATTGTACAATAATGCCAACATGTACTCCACTGGTTTGCTTGTAGTGAATTGACTTATTTCAAGATAACTTCACGAAGAAAGACAGTTTAGATAGCCCTCTACCTGTCACTATTTTTTTACATTATTACTGAGTGCATATCTCTACTTTTAGCACATTAAGTGTGTTTAAGGATGCAAGATCAAATAACCAATAAACAATAACTAAAGCAAGACAGACAAAGACTGGCTCAACTTTAGAATACGTGACTTCGAGTTGGGCGTTCAAATTAATTTTGGAGATAGACCTATTCAAAACGAACCCCTCCACAAAGTTTACGTCGCCAAAGGTTTTCGAGAACATAATTTTTGAAAATCATGAAAATTAAAGCAAAAAAACGCATTCGACATCTACCTAATGCAAAAATTGTGTGAAAAAAGCACGCTGACGCAATTTAATGTTTTGCGTTTTGATATTCCACTATCATGACATCATCTGTTGCTGAAATTTTGAAAATATATGTATGTTTTATTTGTTTTCCAAACATTAATGCTTATCTAATACCATCTAAATTATATTTAAAATATTATTTCAGAAGGTTACTTCGAAATAGTAGTAATAATTCAAAAACAATTTTGTATTTTAACAATAAAACGCAACGTCATTTATCACGTTTGTTTTTTTCTTATTTTTCTTGGTTTTTCGCGGTTAGCATTTTAACCATTTACAGTATTTTTACTGCGTATTTATGTTGCTGTTTGTCGTGCATAAAGATTGTTACGTTTTTTAAATTATAAATGCGGATGTCCTGGATTATTTAGGTTAAGTTTTTTTTATACAAACGCGGAAGTCCTTTTGGGCAGAAACAAATTGGATTATTTAGGTTGTTAGGTTTTTATTATACTATCACGGAAGTCCCTCTGGGCAGAAACTAATTGGATTATTTAGGTTAAGTTAGGTTTTTTTATACAAATGCAGAAGACCCTCTGGGCAGAAATGAATTGGATTATTTAGGTTAAGTTAGGTTTTTTTTTATACAAATGCGGAAGCCTCTCTGGGCAGAAACCAATTGGACAGATATAGGTAGACATTGGAGTCTGTGTGTGCACTAAACATCAAAATATATAAGATTTTGAGGTTATTTTTCACAAATTTTTTTCTCAAAAACTATCAATGTTCTTAATTTGAAACTTCGGGTGGGGTTCCCCCTCCCCATCTCTTATTCCCACATTTTTTAAGCTTTTATTCCGTGCATTTGCGAAAATGTATAGTTTTGTGGTATTTTTTTTCAAATTTTTATAAATTTATATCTTGAAAACTTCAAACATCCTAACTTTGAAACTTTGCAGGGGGAGTCTCCTCCCCTCCCTCAATAAACGTCAAGTTTTCTAAGCCTTCCCAAAGACTACCTTGTCAGCTTTGCTTTTTCTCTTAGGCCCAGGTTTTTTAGGTCCTCCAGTTGCAGGTCTGTCCACTTGTTTGCCACCAGTGGGTGCCTTCCCACCAACGCGACCTGCTCGGGGCACCACCTCAGGCTTCGTATCGATTTCTATTGTCGCTGTTCTGAATGGATCTCCGTGACTATCCAACGTTTCCACTAACAGCATAATATCCTTACGATACCGCCTTGATATTTTCTTCACTTCGTGTATTCTGTAAAAAAATTACTACTGAAGTCGAGTTACACTTGACGACGCGCAATAATACCAAACTACGGTTATTAAAACACAAACCTATTCAGTATTCGCTCGTTATCCTGCTGTAGCACCTCGCATCGTTCTAGTAGCAATTGATATTTGCGCCTATAAACTTCCTCCTCCGGTGGTAAGCTCACCATATCATCGGAGTCGTCAGAAATATTCGGGTTATTCTGCTGGACTGTCATTTTAATTTATTTCACAACACAAAGTTCAACGCGAACGAATTTCTTTTTATTGACCTGTCAGTTCGTTTCGTGCATTTTGTTACGGTTAATTGTATAAAGTTGGCGTTCATGGATTAATAGAGGGAGACAAACATATTGATGACTTACAAACATTCTGCAAATACATATCTAATCGCGTTTTCCTCCTCGCTATGTGATTTTGTCTAGTTATCATTTTGAATCAAGTGGGTAAATTTTTCGTAATATCCAATGTAATATCCACAAAATCCATTTGAAAAAAAAGAAGTTTCTGTTTATGAACTGTTTGTTAAAATAATTTTTTAAGGTCTAAAAACCAATGATTTGTTACTTATAGGCCTTAGAATAATAACGCATAGAAGGATAGTTTCATATCAAACGAACTGTCACAAGTGAGGCAAAAACCAAATTCATGTAGGCGTAAGCAACTTGTAACTACGCTCGTCGGCACGCACACAAATATACTAATAATCATGCCATGGAATAACATTTTCCTCAAAAGTGGGGAAATTGTATCTTGCTTAACTCATCATTAAGTTAAAGGTGCCTACAGATTTGCCCGACAATGTCGATCAGGTGCCTACAGATATGCTCGGTTTTGTCGATGAAAAACGAATATAGCACTTATTTGTAAATCCAAGATGGCGGTCACGATTTTTCAAAATATGCTATATGGGTATCATTTTCGAGGTACTTGGGGGTGCTCATGACGAATATGGCACTCATTTCTAAATCCAAGATG